>NW_017011447.1:0-204 GCF_001483705.2 Eufriesea mexicana | reverse complement strand
TAACCTACCAAACGTAGCCAAGCCAATCGTAACGTGCCGCGAGCAATATTGCTGGCCCTGTCATGGACAAGGAGATCACAGTAGATCACATTAGAGCGCAGAAATCCACCGAAAAGCCGTGTAGAGCACGAAAGTCAGAGATATCCTGACCAAGCCTAATCTAACCTAACCTAACCTAAGGTACCATAGCTCCAACTGACGTGC
>NW_017011446.1:0-204 GCF_001483705.2 Eufriesea mexicana | reverse complement strand
GTCTGTCCCTGATGCAGCGTGGCGAGCTAGGCTGGGAAGCCGAGCAACCGGCGGCACCGGCCGTTCGGTGCTTTGCTCCCTGTGCTGAAGGCGTGGGCGCGCAGCGACAGACGGCACACGCTCCATCTGACGCAGGTGCTTACCGGATACTGATGATTCGGGATGTAACTCTGTCGTATCGGGCGCGAACGTGATGCGCGGTGT
>NW_017011445.1:0-204 GCF_001483705.2 Eufriesea mexicana | reverse complement strand
AAAATTTTCGAAAATCAAGTTTAACTATAATGGCTCCATGAATGTCCAGATCTGTAGGAAATTCTACGTCGTTTTCAAACTTCGTGCAGTTCTGTAAGAACCTTTCTCTCCTTTCTACCCAGTTATCAAAAAGGGCATACTAATGACCTATATAACTAAGAATAAAATATAAAAAGGCAGATAGGAGAATAGGATTTGATTTAT
>NW_017011444.1:0-204 GCF_001483705.2 Eufriesea mexicana | reverse complement strand
AAATATCAATAAAATTGAATTTTCCAGGAAGATTCTATAGCTTTGCAATGTCTATAGCACGCCGATAGAACCTTTCCTCCTTATTTATGCAAGAAAGTAAACTCACAGCGATATTCGCCGAAAATGTCAATAAACTTTGACTTTCCAGGCAGATTCTACAGCATTGCAGTGGATATAGCACGCCAAAAGTATCTTTCCTCCTTA
>NW_017011443.1:0-204 GCF_001483705.2 Eufriesea mexicana | reverse complement strand
TTTCTTGCATATATAAGCAGGAAAGATTCAATTCACGTGCTGTAGCCGTCGCAGTGCTATAGATTCTGGCTGGAAAGTTCAATTTCGTTGACATTTTCGCCTGATATCGTGGTGAGATAGCTTCCTTGCGTAAGTAAGGACGAAAGATGCTTTTTGAGTGCTATAGCCATTGCAATGATACAGTTTGTGGCTGGAAAATACAAT
>NW_017011442.1:0-204 GCF_001483705.2 Eufriesea mexicana | reverse complement strand
TACACTGCTTTTCGTTGAATTTCTGCGCTCTACACAGCTCTACTATACCCTGATCGACCCTCATGCGCTAGCAATAATGGTTGTGAGGCGATTGGTTGAGTTAGGTTGCGTCTGGTTAGGCTTGGTTGAGTAATGTTTATCTATGGTGGCTTTGACTGTTGTGCTGTACACCGCTTTTCGATGGATTTCTGTACTCTACGGTGC
>NW_017011441.1:0-204 GCF_001483705.2 Eufriesea mexicana | reverse complement strand
TGGCTGGAAAATTCAATTTTATTGACATTTTCGACTAATAACGTGGTGAGCTAACTATCTTGCGTAATTAAGGAGGAAAGATTCTATTGGCGTGATTTAGCCATTGCAGAGCTATAGAAGCCGGCTGGAAAATTCAATTTAACTGACATTTTCGACTAATTTGGTGAGCTAACTTTCATTCATAAATAAGGAGGAAAGATTCTA
>NW_017011440.1:0-204 GCF_001483705.2 Eufriesea mexicana | reverse complement strand
GTTGAGATTTGCTGCGTTGGGCTAGGTTACGTTGGTTTGGGTTAGGCTTGGATGTCTTTGACCGTTCTGCTGTTCACTGCGATTCTAGGATTCCTGCGCTCCGCTCTCCTCTAATATGTTCTACTTGGTACTGGGGAGACATCCAAAAGTGCTCTCGGAACGTTACGTTGAGTTATGTTATGTTTGGCTTGGTTACGCTTGGTT
>NW_017011439.1:0-204 GCF_001483705.2 Eufriesea mexicana | reverse complement strand
CAGATTAAAGGAGTTATTTAAGAGAACTAACTAGTCAGTCTAACTGCCAATGTTCTGGATACGATCATTATCCTGAGGCTATTAGATTGACAATTATAATTGATTGGGTGTTGAGACAAGGTTTCTAGAGAACTGAGGTAGTTAAGAGCACGGGTGGCGCTAGTGTACATTAAGCCCTATTCTAATGTATAGATTATTAACGAT
>NW_017011438.1:0-204 GCF_001483705.2 Eufriesea mexicana | reverse complement strand
CGGCGAGGATAAGTTAGCTTAGGTTGGGTATGGATTGTTTTGACTTTTGCGGTATAGACTGCCATTCGGGGGACTTCTGCGCTCTGCTGTACTGTAGCATTTTCTGCTTGGCTCTGAGGATACAAGCAAGAGTGATCTCGTCGCGTTAGGTTGAGTTAAGCTACGTTCGGCAATGTTACGTTTGGTCGTTAGGATAGTGTAACT
>NW_017011437.1:0-204 GCF_001483705.2 Eufriesea mexicana | reverse complement strand
CCCTAATCGCGCTTCGTCGTTTTCGCGCCCGACGACCCCATCCGCCCAGGCGACGACCTGGACGGCCGCTGCGAAGTGATTCGCGGTCGTGGCGCCTGAACGCCCATCGCGGCGCGGTGGGGTGCTTCCCGCTGGGTGGTGCGAGACCGGTGCGAAGAGTGACGGCAAGCATCATGGTGATGTGGAGGTGGTCCCTAAGCGTTT
>NW_017011436.1:0-204 GCF_001483705.2 Eufriesea mexicana | reverse complement strand
TATTCGTCAGCCTCGAAGTATAAGTTCCTTCGTCGATAATTTCTTTTCCATCGCGATATCCTCGATTCGGAATAATGAATTAGAGAAAACGAGTTTTCGAAACTACTCTCTTTGCTGCTCGCGTGATTGATAAATTCGCATAGTGTCTTCCACGGGAGAACGGTGACCATTAGGAATTTTCGCATCTTTCAGGGGTGCATCTAA
>NW_017011435.1:0-204 GCF_001483705.2 Eufriesea mexicana | reverse complement strand
ATTCCTCCTTACTTATTCAAGTTAGCTCACCACGGAGCTAGTCGAAAATGTCAATAAAATTGAATTTTCCGACCAGATTCTATAGAATTGCTATTATATCACGCCAATAGAACATTTCCACCTTACTTATGCAAGAAAGTAAGCCCACCACGATATTATCCGTGGATGTCAATAAAATATAATTTTCCGACAACATTCTATTGC
>NW_017011434.1:0-204 GCF_001483705.2 Eufriesea mexicana | reverse complement strand
ATAGCCATTGGAATGCTATAGAATCTGGATGGAAAATACATTTTTATTGACATTTTTGGCTAACATCGTGGTGAGTTAACTTTCTCGCATAAATACGTAGGAAAGATTCTGTTGTCGTGCTACAGGCTTTGCTATGCTATTGAATCTGGCTGGAAAATTCAATTTTATTTACTTTTACGACTAATATCGTGGTGAGCCAACTTC
>NW_017011433.1:0-204 GCF_001483705.2 Eufriesea mexicana | reverse complement strand
GTGGTGAGTTAACTTGCTTGCATAAATAAGGAGGATAGATTATATAGGCGAGCTATAGCCATTCCAGACCTTTAGAATATAGATGTAAAATTCATTTTTATTGACTTTTTTGAGTAATATCGTGGTGAGCTAACTTTATTCCGCAAATAAGGAGGGTAGATTCTACTGGCGTGCTATAGCCATTCATTGCTATAGCATCCAGCT
>NW_017011432.1:0-204 GCF_001483705.2 Eufriesea mexicana | reverse complement strand
CTTACTGTTTAGATACACTATGTTTGGGTATGTAACATAAGGTCAGATTATGACAGGATATGTCTGTCTCTTCCGGTATGCAGTGCATTGTATTGGATTTCCGCGCTACACTGTGCACTGGTATATTCTGCTTGGCTCTGCGGAGGCCAGCAATAGTGGTATCGGCACTTTAGGTTGAGCTATATCACGTCTGGTTATGCTACG
>NW_017011431.1:0-204 GCF_001483705.2 Eufriesea mexicana | reverse complement strand
TATGGATGGATGGATTTATGGATGTATGGATGTATGAATGTATGGATGTATGGATGAATGTATATATCGTATCATAGACGTACGAATGGAAGGATTTATGGATGTACGGATCTATGGATGTACGGATGGACGGATGGACGGATGGATGTATGGATGTATGGATATATGGATGTATGTATGTATGGATGTACGAATGTATGGATG
>NW_017011430.1:0-204 GCF_001483705.2 Eufriesea mexicana | reverse complement strand
TGTCTCCACTGCGATCTAATATTCTCTGCTTTGATGTGAGAGTGTCAAAAATTGTGGCCGCGGACGGTTAGATTGTGTTCAGTTACTCTCGGCTATGTTAGGTTTGTTAGGGTTGGGTGAGTACGTCTTTAACTTTCGTGTTATACACGGCCATTCTATTGACCTCTGGGATCAATGCTCTTCTAGTGTGCGCTGCTTGGTGCT
>NW_017011429.1:0-204 GCF_001483705.2 Eufriesea mexicana | reverse complement strand
TATAGCAGAAAGATGAAAGCTATCCAAACGTACCCATGCTAACGTAACCCAACAAAACGAAACCTAACAAAACCTAATGTGGCGCGGCCACAATTTCTGTCCACCACAGAGCAAGGCCGGGCATATTAGAGCACAGTGAATTAGAGAAATAGTCCGAATAACAGTGTACATCACAAATGTCTTAGCTATCCTATCCCAACCCAA
>NW_017011428.1:0-204 GCF_001483705.2 Eufriesea mexicana | reverse complement strand
AATGGCTTGATAGAGCCATAGTAATGCTATAGAATCTGGCTGGAAAATTCAATTTTATTGACACTATCGACTGCTATAGTTGTGACCAAACTTTGTTGCACATAGTAAGAGGAAAGGTTCTACTGGCGTACTATAGGCACGTCAATGCTATAGAACCTGGCTGGAAAATTCAATTTTTTTGACATTTTCGACTAATATCGTGGT
>NW_017011427.1:0-204 GCF_001483705.2 Eufriesea mexicana | reverse complement strand
TATGCATCCAAGAAATTTAGCTCACCATGATATTAGTCGAAAATGTCAATAAAATTACATTTTTAAGCCAGATTCTGTAGCATTGCAATGGCTATAGTTCGCCAGTAGAATCTGTCCTCCATATTTATGCAGGTATGTCAGCTCACCTCGATATTAGTCGAAAATGTCAATAAAGTTGAATTTTCGTGGCAGATTCTATAGCAT
>NW_017011426.1:0-204 GCF_001483705.2 Eufriesea mexicana | reverse complement strand
TTTGTACCGTACGCAGCTATTTGGAGGCTTTCTGTGCTTTACTCTGCTGTAGCATATTCTACTGTGCTCTGGGGTGTCCAGCGATCATGTTCTTGGCACCTCAGGTTAAGATATGTTGCGTCTGGTTGTATTACGTTTGTGTATGTTAGGATAGGATGTCTTAGACCTTTGTGTTCTACTCTATTGTTCGGTGGATTCCTGCGC
>NW_017011425.1:0-204 GCF_001483705.2 Eufriesea mexicana | reverse complement strand
ACACGCCAGTAGTATCTTTCCTCCATACACATGCAAGAAAGTTAGGTCACCACGATATTAGTCGAAATGTCAATCGAATTGCATCTTCCAGACAGATTCTATAGCATTGCAATGGCCATAGCACATCAATAGAATCATTAGTCGTTATTTATGCAACAACGTTCGCCCACCACGATATTAGTCGAAAGCGTCAATAAAATTGGG
>NW_017011424.1:0-204 GCF_001483705.2 Eufriesea mexicana | reverse complement strand
GAAAGATAGCTCACCACGATATTAGACGAAAATGTCAATGAAATTATACTTTCCAGCCAGCTTTTACAGCATTGCAATGGCTATAGCGCCCCAATTGATTCTTTCATTCTTATTTATGCAAGAAAGTTAGCTCACAACGCAATTAGTCAAAAATGTCAGTGAAATTGAATTTTCCAGCCAGTTTCCAGAGCATTCCAATTGCTA
>NW_017011423.1:0-204 GCF_001483705.2 Eufriesea mexicana | reverse complement strand
TACGAATAAATAGTTGATAAGGTCTAAATTCCTAGAACGAATGTTTATATGAACATTCGATAAGAATTGGGGGTTCTCGTACCCTCTTGACACTTTAGAAAGAAATAAAAGGCTTTAATCGAGAATATGTATATATCGTAATTATTTTACAATTAAAACCCATAATCCCAATATTAATACATATGACTGACTCGTTATATCTAA
>NW_017011422.1:0-204 GCF_001483705.2 Eufriesea mexicana | reverse complement strand
CAAAGTAGGGCGCAGAAATCCACCTCATAGCAGACTGTAGCACTAAAGTCTAGGCTACCCTCTTCTAACCTAGTCAATGGTAACATAACCAACCGTAACGTACCCCAAACTAAGGAGCCGCGACCACTATTGCTGGCCTCTCAAGAGCCAAGCGGAACTCATTAGTGGAGAGTAGAACGCAGAAATCCATAGAATCTCAGTGTA
>NW_017011421.1:0-204 GCF_001483705.2 Eufriesea mexicana | reverse complement strand
AGTATCGAAGTCAAATAATTCTACAATTCTATTATTATACAATTCTTTATTTGCTGCTCAAAATCGTCAGTTTTTTAGTAGAGAATCTTTGATTTTCTACTCTTCTCTAGCTAAAAAATTTTCGAGTGCAAAGGGTTAACTTAATATGATTGTTGATCAGGTTGTTATAGTGATGAGTAGAATTCTGTGGAGGAGGATGGTTAA
>NW_017011420.1:0-204 GCF_001483705.2 Eufriesea mexicana | reverse complement strand
GGTTAATTTCTGCGATTTACAATGCACTAATGTGTTCTGATTGGCCAGGGGGAGACCAGAAATTGATGTCTCAGATCGTTAGGTTTGTTTATCCTACGTTTCATGATGTTAGGGCATGTCTGGTTACATTGGGGTGTCTTCGGCTTTTGTGCTATACGCTGCTATTCGGGCGATTTCAGCGTTACAAATTGCTCTGTTATACTC
>NW_017011419.1:0-204 GCF_001483705.2 Eufriesea mexicana | reverse complement strand
ATATATAAGGAGGAAAGGATCTACTGGCGTGCTATGGGCATTGCAAAACTATAGAATCTTCCTCGAAAATTCAATCTTATTGACCTTTTCGACTAATTTCGTGGTGAGCTATCTTTATTGTATAAATAAGGACGAAAGATACTATTGGCGGGCTATAGGCATTGCAAAGCTATAGAAGTTTCGTGAAAAATTCAATTTTATTGA
>NW_017011418.1:0-204 GCF_001483705.2 Eufriesea mexicana | reverse complement strand
ACAAGAAATTGTCGATCAGTCCATTGGCTCGTGACAGCAGTACACCTACTTTTTGTTCCCTTGCCAGTCTTCTAGGTGTGTCGTTTTCACACGTTGCTTATTAGACTCGATAAGACTGGGTTCTGCAAGAATACATCATACACAGGAGCCTCGTTCGATAATTGACTCTAACCAAACTATCCTAATCGAGAAATTCCTACTTCG
>NW_017011417.1:0-204 GCF_001483705.2 Eufriesea mexicana | reverse complement strand
ATTCAAAATCTACAACATGTTAGAGCTTGGTGACAATATCGCCTAACGCCTTCAGCCCAATGGAAAGTACTGCCATCTACTTGCCTGAGGATAGGTCTATTCAATGTCTATAATCTGCTATAGCTTGGTGAATAGATCGCCTAGCGCCTTCAATCCAACGGCAAGTACAGCATTCTACTTGCCAGAGAATAGGTCTATTCAAAA
>NW_017011416.1:0-204 GCF_001483705.2 Eufriesea mexicana | reverse complement strand
TGAGCTATTTTCTTTCATAAATAAGGAGGAAGGATTCAATTGGCGTGCTGTAGCCGTCGCAATCCTATAGAATCTGCCTGGAAAATTCAATTTTATAGACATTTCCGACTAATATCGTGGTGAGCTACCTTTCTTGCATACCTAAGGAGGAAGAATTCTGCTGGCGTGCTATAGCCGTCGCAATGCTATAGAATCTGCCTGGAA
>NW_017011415.1:0-204 GCF_001483705.2 Eufriesea mexicana | reverse complement strand
GTTTATGTTAGTGTATGGTGTCTTTGACTTTTGTGCTACACACTGAAATTCGTTGGACTTCTGCGCTCTGCTGTGACCTTGCATGCTCTGATATTCTCTGAGGAAGCCAGGAGCAGAAGCCGCAGCACGTCAATATTAGATAGATCACGTTTGGCATGGTTGTCTTTGTTTGGGTCAGTTATATGTCGCTTTGACTTTCCCGCT
>NW_017011414.1:0-204 GCF_001483705.2 Eufriesea mexicana | reverse complement strand
TGCTGGAAAATTCAGATTTACTGACATTTTCGACTAATGTGGTGAGCTAGCTTTCTTTCATAAGTAAGGAGGAAAGATTCTATTGGCGTACAATAGCCATTGCAATGTTTTAGAATCTGGCCGGGTATTCTATTTCATTCTCATTTTCTACTAATATCGTTGTGAGCTGTCTTTCGTGCAATAAATAAGGAGGAATGATTCTTT
>NW_017011413.1:0-204 GCF_001483705.2 Eufriesea mexicana | reverse complement strand
AACATTTAACTTGGCTGATTTTACCACCTCGATAAATATTCGAGACTCTACCGCAAATTTAAACAGTAATGGTACCATGCTGAAAAAGAAACTGTGAATGACAAATTATCTCCAGTTTTATCCGAAATAGTATTCAACGGATATTAAATTTTCTCCGAATTTGACAGGAGTTTTCACAGTTCGAGTATTAACCACTTGCGCTGG
>NW_017011412.1:0-204 GCF_001483705.2 Eufriesea mexicana | reverse complement strand
AGTTTACTAGAGCACAGTACGGCGGAGAAATCCACAGCATTGCAGTGAATACAGAAGCCGTAGATATCCTTGTATAACCTGACCCAACCTAACCGAAGCGTACGTGGCCTACCAAATATAGCGTACCGCGACCAATGCCAAAGTCTCCTCATAGCCTAGCAGAATGTAGTAGAGCACGGAAGACCACAGAAGCCCAAGGAAACA
>NW_017011411.1:0-204 GCF_001483705.2 Eufriesea mexicana | reverse complement strand
TTCACAGAGTCGAGCAGAGTATAGTAGAGCAATGAAGAGAGCAGAGACCCACCCAAATGCCGTGTTTAGCGTAAAAGTCAAAGTTACCCAATCCTAACCTAACGAAATGTGACGTAGCCGAACGTACCAAATCTCAAACCGACTTGCCGCAACCACTGTCGCTGGCCTCCCAAGGGTGGAGCAGAGAATAGTAGAGAAATGTAA
>NW_017011410.1:0-204 GCF_001483705.2 Eufriesea mexicana | reverse complement strand
CGGATGACTCCTGCACTCTGCTGTGCCGTAATATTTTCCGCTCGGCCCTGGGGAGGCCAGCAGTAGAGGTCGCGGTACATTAGGGTTAGATACGGTACGTTTGGTTATGGTTAGACTGTATATATTAGGAGAGGTTAGCTCGGACTTTTGCGTTATGCATTGCTATTCGGAGGATTTCTGCGCTCTATTGTGCTATAGTATGTT
>NW_017011409.1:0-204 GCF_001483705.2 Eufriesea mexicana | reverse complement strand
TCTATTCACCAAGCTATAACAGGTTATAGAATTTGAATAGACCTATTCTCTGGCGAGTTGATGACTGTACTTGCTATTGGATTGAAGGCGTTAGGCGATCTATTCATCAAGCTATAACAGATTACAGATTTTGAATACACATATTCTTTGGCAAAATGATGGCTGTACTTGCCATTGGATTGGAGGCGATATGCGATCTGTTCA
>NW_017011408.1:0-204 GCF_001483705.2 Eufriesea mexicana | reverse complement strand
GAAGGGTTAATACTGGAAAACTGTTTCAATTATCACGAACAAAAGAAAGATGGCTGGAGACGAAAGCTAGACTGGTACAACGATAGGAATTGAACTCAATTTGACATTTTCGTGGAACTGTTCTCTCGATTGATAGGCCTGTTTGTGGTTTCGTTTCGAAGTGTCCTCGATTTTCCTAAGATCGGGGTTAGGAAAAATCGGGAG
>NW_017011407.1:0-204 GCF_001483705.2 Eufriesea mexicana | reverse complement strand
AAAATTCAATTTTATTTACATTTTCGGCTAATATCGTGGTGAGATGACATTCTCGCATGAAAACGGAAGAATGATTCTATTGGCATGATATAGCCTTCGCAATGCTGTAGATTCTGGATGGAAAATTCAATCTTATTGACACCTTAGGATAATATCGTGGTGAGTTAACTTTCTCGCATTAATAAGGAGGAAGGATTCCATTGG
>NW_017011406.1:0-204 GCF_001483705.2 Eufriesea mexicana | reverse complement strand
TGCGTAAATAAGGCGGAAATATTCTATTGGCGTGCTATTGCAATAGCAATGCCAAAGAATCTGGTGGGAAAAATCAAGTTTATTGACATTTTCGACTAATACGGTTGTGAGCAAACTTTCTTCCATATATCAGGATTAAATATTCTGTTGGCATGCTACAGGCATTGCAATGCTATAGAATCTTGCTGGAAAATTCAATTTTAT
>NW_017011405.1:0-204 GCF_001483705.2 Eufriesea mexicana | reverse complement strand
AAATACAACGAAGAGTAGTGCATAGCACAAAAGTCAAGGACATCCTAGCCAAACCTAACCCAATGTAACTTAACCGAACGTTAACTTACTCTAACTTTCGCGCCATGACCGCCATTGATGGCCTCCCTAGAGTCGAATAGGTTATAGTAGAGCAATAAAGAGCGCACAAATCCACCGAATAGCAGTGTATAGCACAGGAGACAA
>NW_017011404.1:0-204 GCF_001483705.2 Eufriesea mexicana | reverse complement strand
CAGTGTATAGCACAGAAGTCAAAGCTACCCTATCCCAACATAGCCAGACGTAACAGAACAGAACGTGATATAACTCAACCTGTCGCGCCGCGGCAGCCATTGCTGACCTCCCCAGTACCGAAAGGAGTGTAGTAGAGTGGAGAAGAGCGCAGGAATCCGCCGAATTGTAGTATACAGCCCAAAAATCAAATTTATCCTACACTA
>NW_017011403.1:0-204 GCF_001483705.2 Eufriesea mexicana | reverse complement strand
CCAATATTGTGGTGAGCGAGCCTTTCTGCGTAAATATGAAGGAAAGAAGCTATTGGTTTGCTACAGCCATTGCGTTGCAATAGAATCTGTCTGGAAAGTTCTTTTTTATTGACAATTTTGACTAATAAGGTTGCGTGCTATATATTCTACCTAAATATGGATGAACGATCCTATTGGTTTGTTGTAACCATTGCATTGCAATAT
>NW_017011402.1:0-204 GCF_001483705.2 Eufriesea mexicana | reverse complement strand
TAGAATCGTAGTGTATATCAGAAGAGTCACCGCTAACCAACCGTAACCCAAACCATCGGAACATTGCCAAAAATTGCCTGACTCAAATTAACGTGCCGAGACCGCTATTGCTGCCCACCCCAGAGCTAAGAAGCACATACCAGAGTACAGAAGAGCGCAGAAATCCACCGAACAGCATTATACAGCAAAGAAGTTAGAGCTACC
>NW_017011401.1:0-204 GCF_001483705.2 Eufriesea mexicana | reverse complement strand
ATATTGAATAGGCCTATTCTCTGGCAAGTAGATCGCTGTACTTGCCATTGGGCTGAAGGCGTTCGGTCATCTGTTCACCAAGATATAACAGGATATAGAGTTTGAATAGAGCTATTCTCTGGCAAGTAGATGGCTGTACTTGCCATTGGTTGAAGGTGTTAGGAGATCTATTCACTAAGCTACAACAGGTTATAGATGTCGATT
>NW_017011400.1:0-204 GCF_001483705.2 Eufriesea mexicana | reverse complement strand
GATTACCTGTGTTATCTTTTTCGTCGCACGTATCCTAAGCTTCTATGCAAATTTAGCTTCCATGCTAATTCGGGATTTTAGTTGACAAAATTTTGGACACACTTGATGAACTCTCGACAACCTGGATCTCCAAATTTTCATGTTTTCGAATTTGAAAATTTTCAAGCTTCTGGTATTAACCCTTTGCACTCGAGAGGTCACCGT
>NW_017011399.1:0-204 GCF_001483705.2 Eufriesea mexicana | reverse complement strand
GGAGAGTAGAACGCAGAAATTCGCGGAATCGCAGTGTATACCTGAAAAGCCGAAACTACCCAAGACCTACGCTAAGCCAACGGAATATTACCAAACCTCGCTTAACTAAACCTATCGTGACGAGGCAGCTATAGCTGTACTCCCCAGAGCCAAGCAGGACATATTAGAGTACAGTAGAGCGCAGAAGGCCCCCAAATAGCAGTG
>NW_017011398.1:0-204 GCF_001483705.2 Eufriesea mexicana | reverse complement strand
ACCTGACCTGGCCCGGCCTGACCTGACTGATCTGACCTGACCTGACCTGACCTGAACTGAACTGACCTGACCTGACCTGAACTGAACTGACCTGACCTGACCGGAAGAGACCTGACCTGACCTGACAAGACTGATCTGACCTGACCTGTCCTGAACTGGCCCAACCTGGCCTGACCTGAACTGACCTGAACTGACCTGAACTGA
>NW_017011397.1:0-204 GCF_001483705.2 Eufriesea mexicana | reverse complement strand
TTTACGTTTGGTCAGGACATCGCTGACTTTTGTGCTTTGCGCTTCAATGCGGCGGATTTCTGCGCTCTGCTATGCTCCAGCTTATTCAGCTTGGTTCAGGAGAGATCAGTAATAGTGGTCTAGGTACGTTAAGTTGTGTTTTGTTACGTATGGTTTTGTTGCGCTTGGTTAGGTTAGTATAGTGTAACCAGGAATTTTGTGCTA
>NW_017011396.1:0-204 GCF_001483705.2 Eufriesea mexicana | reverse complement strand
GTAGAAGCCCACATAGCAGCAGATTATAGCACAAAAGTCAAAGCTATCCTATCATAACCTTACGAAACCTAGCCAAACCCTACTCAAACTAACGTGCGGCGACCAAACTGCTGGCCTCCCGAGAGTCGAGCTGAGTATAGCAGATCAATGTAGGGCGCAGAAATCCACAGAATTGCAGTGTACAGCACAAAATTCATAGCCATC
>NW_017011395.1:0-204 GCF_001483705.2 Eufriesea mexicana | reverse complement strand
AATGGCAATCCCAGCAATCTACTTGCCAGAGAATAGGTCTATTCAAAATATATAATCTGTTATGGCTTGGAGAATAGGTCGCCTAACGCCATGAATCCAATGGCAAGTACAGCCACCTACTTGCCAGAGAATTGGGCTATTAAAAATATATAACCTGTTATAGCTTGGTGAATAGATCGCCTACCGCCTCCAATTAAATGGCAA
>NW_017011394.1:0-204 GCF_001483705.2 Eufriesea mexicana | reverse complement strand
GCCGAGACAACTATTGCTGACCACCACAGCGCAAAGCAGAGCATTTTGGAGCACAGTAGACAGTTTAAAGCCACCGAACAGCGGTGTATAGCGCAAAAGTCAAAGTTATCATATCCCAACCAAACCAAACCTATCACAACGTAGCCCGCCGAGAGCACTACTCCTGTCATCCACAGAGGCAAGCAGGGTGTGGTAGCGCACAGA
>NW_017011393.1:0-204 GCF_001483705.2 Eufriesea mexicana | reverse complement strand
AATATCGTGGTGAGCTAACTTTATTGCATAAGTAAGGAGGGTAGATTCTACTGGCGTGCTATATCCATTGCATTGCTAGATCATCAAGCAGGAAAATTCAATTTTATTGACATTTCTGAGTAATATCGTGGTGAGCTATCATTCTTGCATAAATAAGGAGGAAAGATTCAATTGGCGTGCTATAGCCAATGCATAGCTATAGTA
>NW_017011392.1:0-204 GCF_001483705.2 Eufriesea mexicana | reverse complement strand
GTCGTGGAAAATTCAATTTTATTGACATTTTCGACTAATATCGTAGTGAGCTAACTTTCTTTCGTATACAAGGAGGAAAGATTATATTGTCAAGCTATAACCATTGCAATGCTATAGAGTCATTCTGGAAAGTTCAATATTATTGACTGTTTCGACTATTATCGTGGTGAGCTAACTTCCTTGCATAAATAAGGAGGAGGGATT
>NW_017011391.1:0-204 GCF_001483705.2 Eufriesea mexicana | reverse complement strand
AACGGACTGTAAAGGAAGAGAAGTACACTTATTGTATACCAAGGCACTCAATATAGCTTTCTGTTACCAGAATTTTTCCGATATATAGACCTTAGGTTGGATCCAAATTGTCACCTCTGACATAATTTGGATATTACAGTGATACCTTGTTGTAATTAAAAAAAACTGGAAGATACATTATTCTACTAAATTTAAAATACTACC
>NW_017011390.1:0-204 GCF_001483705.2 Eufriesea mexicana | reverse complement strand
TCACGACGTTCCGGCACCACTATTGCTGGCCTCCACAGGGCCAAGCAGATTACAGTAGAACAGCTTAGAGCGCGGAAACTCAATGAGTAGCTGTGTATAGCTCAAAAGGCAAAGCTATCCTAACCAGACATAGCCCAACCAAAGCCTACCAAATGTAAACAAGCACAGCCTGACCAGCCACGACCACAATTGGTGGCCACCCGA
>NW_017011389.1:0-204 GCF_001483705.2 Eufriesea mexicana | reverse complement strand
TTGTGGCTGGAAAATACAATTTTGTTGACGTTTTCGACTAATATTGTGGTGAGCTAACTTCCTAGGGTAAGTAAGGAGGAAAGGTCCTCATGACGTACTATAGCCATCGCAAAGCTGTAAAATCTGTCTAGAATGTTCAATTTTATTGACATTTTCGACTAACATCGTGGCGAGATAACTTTCTTGCGTATATAAGGAGGAAAG
>NW_017011388.1:0-204 GCF_001483705.2 Eufriesea mexicana | reverse complement strand
AACGTGACGAGACTATTATCACGGCACCACATAGCCAATCAGAGCATATCAGAGCTCATTAGATAGCAGAAATCCTCCGAATAGCATTGAATAGCACGAAAGTCAAAGAAGAGTATCCTAGCCCATCCAAACGTAGCATAACCAAACTAATCATAGCTCAGCAAGCTCGACGAGACCACTATTGCTGGAGCAGAGCATTGCGCA
>NW_017011387.1:0-204 GCF_001483705.2 Eufriesea mexicana | reverse complement strand
AGGAGGAAAGTTTCTATTGGCGTGCTATTGGCATTGCAATGCCGAAGAATCTGGCTAGAAAAACCAATTTTATTGACATTTACGGCTAATATGGTGGTGATCAAACTTTCTTCCGTAAATCAGGAGCAAAGATTCTGTTGCCATGCAATAGGCATTGCAATGCTATGGAAACTTGCTGGAAAATTCAATTTTACTGACATTTTC
>NW_017011386.1:0-204 GCF_001483705.2 Eufriesea mexicana | reverse complement strand
CCTTATTTAGGCAAGAAAGGCAGCCCACCACGATATTATTCGAAACTGTCAATAAAATTGAACTTTGCATCCATATTCTATAGCATTGCGTAGGCTATAGCACGCCTATAGAATCTTTCCACCCTATTTATGCAAGAAAGCTAGCTCACCAAGGTGTAAGACGAAAATGTCAATAAAATTGGTCTTTCCAGCCAGATTCTATAG
>NW_017011385.1:0-204 GCF_001483705.2 Eufriesea mexicana | reverse complement strand
CGTCGATGCATCCGTCCATCCATACATCCATACATACACCCATAGATACATCTTTAACTACATACATATATAAACTCATACACACATCCATACATACATCTATCCGTACATCCGTAGATACATCCATACACACATCCATTCATACATCCATTGATATATCCGTACAGACATACGCACGTACATCCATACATCCATCCATACATT
>NW_017011384.1:0-204 GCF_001483705.2 Eufriesea mexicana | reverse complement strand
ATATCGTGGTGAGCTGGCATCCATGCATAAATAAGCAGGAAAGATTCTATTGGCACGCAGTAGGCATTGCAGTGCTATAGAATCTGTCTCGAAAATTCAATTTCATTAACATTTTCGACTTATGTCGCAGTGTGGTAACCCTCATGCATAAATAAGGAGGAAAGATTCTATTGGCCAGCTATAGCCATTGCAATCCTATAGTAT
>NW_017011383.1:0-204 GCF_001483705.2 Eufriesea mexicana | reverse complement strand
TAACTTTAACAATCGTAACATAACCGAACGTAACCTAACAGAGTGTAACGTGGCGACATCGCTCTTGCTGTCTCCCAAAGTCAAGCAGATCATATTAGTGCGCGGCAGAGCGCAGAACACCACCCAATAACAGTGCATAGGCGAAAGTCGAAGCTATCCCATCCTAACCTGACAGAAACTTACCTAACCAAAAGTAACATAACT
>NW_017011382.1:0-204 GCF_001483705.2 Eufriesea mexicana | reverse complement strand
CGTTTTATGATTTTCTGGCGTTCTCTCCTGTCGTACGACGAACGATTCGAAAGGTCACATGATGCCGGTTGTACTTTATCATTTTCGTCGCGATCGATCACGATAATTAGCAGAACATCAACTCTGTGAAAGGAGAAAGACGAACAAGAACTTGGACTGAAATAGCGAAGTCAGGAACCTTCTACCTTGGATATTTATATATAA
>NW_017011381.1:0-204 GCF_001483705.2 Eufriesea mexicana | reverse complement strand
GGCAGGAAAATAAAATGTTATTGACATTTTCGACTAATATCGTGGTGAGCTAACTTCCTTGCACAGCTAAGGTGGAAAGATCCTGTTGGCGTGCTATAGCCATTGCAATGCTCTGGAATTTGGCTGGAAAATACAGTTTTTCTGACATTTTCGTGTAATATC
This sequence comes from Eufriesea mexicana, assembly GCF_001483705.2. Taxonomy (NCBI): domain Eukaryota; kingdom Metazoa; phylum Arthropoda; class Insecta; order Hymenoptera; family Apidae; genus Eufriesea; species Eufriesea mexicana. Next base: position 42 of record NW_017011381.1, on the reverse strand, counting down.
GTAGTTAGCTGCCTTTCTTGCATGAATAAGGAGGAAAGATAC
>NW_017011380.1:0-204 GCF_001483705.2 Eufriesea mexicana | reverse complement strand
GTATAGATGTATGGATCGATGGATGTATGGATGTGTGCTTGTATGAATGGATGGATGTATGAGCCGATGGAAGTATGGATGGATGGATGGATGGATATATTGATGTGTGGATGCGTGAATGTATGTATGGATGGATGCATAGATGTTTGTATGGATGTATGTATGGACGTTTGTACGGAAGTATGCATGGATGTATGTATGGAT
>NW_017011379.1:0-204 GCF_001483705.2 Eufriesea mexicana | reverse complement strand
CCTTATTTATGCAAGAAAGTTAGCACACCCCGATATTAGTCGAAAATGTCAATGAAGTAGAATACTCGACACAGATTCTATAGCATTGCAATGGCTATGGCGCGCAAATAGAATCCTTCTTCCTTATTTATGCAAGAAAGGAAGCTCACCACGATAAAAGTCGAAAATATCAATAAAATTGAATTTTCAAGCCAGAATCTATAG
>NW_017011378.1:0-204 GCF_001483705.2 Eufriesea mexicana | reverse complement strand
CTATAGCCATTGCGTTGATATAGAATGTCTTTGGAAAATTCAAATTTATTGACATTTTCGACTTACATCATTTTGAGCTGGCTTACTAGCATATATAAGGAGGAAAGATTAAATTCACTTGCTATAGTCGTCGCAATGCTTTAAAATCTGGCTGGAAAGTCCAATTTTATTGACATTTCCGAATAATATTGTGGTGAGCTAACT
>NW_017011377.1:0-204 GCF_001483705.2 Eufriesea mexicana | reverse complement strand
AATAAAATTGAATTTTTCAGACAGATTCTATAGAATTGCAATGGCTATAGCACGCCAATAGAAACTTACCTCCTTATTTATGCAAGAAAGTTAGCTCACCACGATATTAGTCGGAAAAGGACAATGAAATTGAATTTTCGTGACAGATTCTAGAGGACTGCAATGGCAATAGCTCGCCAACAGAATCCTTTCTCCTTATTTATG
>NW_017011376.1:0-204 GCF_001483705.2 Eufriesea mexicana | reverse complement strand
CATGTCAGGTCAGGTCAGGCCAGGACAGTTCAGGTCAGGTCGGGTCAGGTCATGACGGGTCAGTTCCTTTCATGTCGGGTCAGGTTAGGCCATTCCAGTTCGGGTCATGTGATATCAGGTCAGGTCGGGGCATGTCAGGTCAGGTCATGTCAGTTCAGCCAATGTCAGGTCCGGTCCGGTCAGGTCAGGTTAGGTTATGTTATG
>NW_017011375.1:0-204 GCF_001483705.2 Eufriesea mexicana | reverse complement strand
CTATAGAATCTGGCTGTTAAATTCAATTTTATAGACATTTTCGGCTAATATCGTGGTGAGCTATCTTTCTTGTATAAACAAGGAGGAGAGATACTATTGGCGTACTATAGCCATTGCAATGCTATAGAATCTGCCTCGAATATTCAATTTTATTGACATTTTCGACCACTATAGTGGTGAAGTAACTTTCGTGCTTAAATAAGG
>NW_017011374.1:0-204 GCF_001483705.2 Eufriesea mexicana | reverse complement strand
TAAATAAGGAGGAAGGATGCTATTGGCTTGCTATAGTCATAGCCTTGCAATTGAATCTGACTGGAAAGTTCATTTCTATTGACATTTTCGACTAATGTCGTGGTGAGCAAACTTTCCTGCATGAATCAGGGGGAAAGATCACATTGGTTTGCTATGGCCATTGCATTGCAACAGAATCTGTCAGTAAAGATCAATTCTATTGAC
>NW_017011373.1:0-204 GCF_001483705.2 Eufriesea mexicana | reverse complement strand
GTATAAAGCCTTAGCTTGTTATAGTTCACCACAGTGACTTAAAAATTTATAAATCATAACAATTAAAATAAACAGACTGCCTGATACTAGTATAATGGTGCAATAACGCAGAATAATGATACGATGATAAATAAATAAATTAAAAATTCAGAAATACAGATGAGTATGTTGTGAGTGCTGGTTTTATATGCGTGAATGCGAATG
>NW_017011372.1:0-204 GCF_001483705.2 Eufriesea mexicana | reverse complement strand
GTATAAAGCCTTAGCTTGTTATAGTTCACCACAGTGACTTAAAAATTTATAAATCATAACAATGAAAATAAACAGACTTCCTGATACTAGTATAATGGTGCAATAACGCAGAATAATGGTACGATGATAAATAAATAAATAAAAAATTCAGAAATACAGATGAGTATGTTGTGAGTGCTGGTTTTATATGCGTGAATGCGAATG
>NW_017011371.1:0-204 GCF_001483705.2 Eufriesea mexicana | reverse complement strand
TACTAATAAAATAATATAAAAAATACAATAAAAAATAATTCAAATTAATATTTCTAAAATTATTATTATGTTTTATTTAACATAATAGCCATTTAATAAAATCTGTATTGACGAAAAATCGCAAATCCAAAATTACACGAAAAATAGAAAATTGAAAATTAGATATGATAAATTGAAAATTAAAAATCAAAAATAATTCTATAT
>NW_017011370.1:0-204 GCF_001483705.2 Eufriesea mexicana | reverse complement strand
CTGCTCCACCCTGGAAGGCGTGCAATATTGGTCTCGTCGCGTCATGTTCAGTTACACTATGTCCGGATGTGTGAGGTAAGGTCAGGTTAGGTCTGAGCACGTTTGACTTTTGTGCTTCACACTGCAATGTGGTGGATTTCTGCGGCCTGTTGTTCTCTAGCATACTCCGCTTGAACCTGGAGGGGACAGCAGTAGTCGCTTCAG
>NW_017011369.1:0-204 GCF_001483705.2 Eufriesea mexicana | reverse complement strand
AAAGACAATGTAGCCTATCCAAATCTAAAATTACCGAACGTAACCTAACTCAACCTAACATGACGAGACCACAATTGCTGGCCACCCCAGGGCCACGCAGAGCATTCTGGAGCGCACTGAAGCGCAGAAGTCCACCGAATAACAGTGTATAGCACAAAAGTCATTGCTATCCTCTACTAACGTATCCAGACACAACCTAGCCGA
>NW_017011368.1:0-204 GCF_001483705.2 Eufriesea mexicana | reverse complement strand
TGTACTATCCAGCCAGATTCTATAGAATTGCAAAGGCTATAGCACGCCAATAGAATCTTCCCTTCTTATTTATGCAAGAGAGTCAGCTCACCACGATATTAGTCAAAAACGTCAGTAAAATTGAATTTTCCAGGCAGATTTCAGAGCATTGCAATGGCAATAGCACGCCAATAGAAACTTTCCTCCTTATTCATGCAAGAAAGG
>NW_017011367.1:0-204 GCF_001483705.2 Eufriesea mexicana | reverse complement strand
GATGTCAGTTCAGGTCAGTTCAGGTCGGGCCAGGTCAGGCAAGGTCAGGTCAACTTAGATCTGGTCATGTCGGGTCAGGTCATGCCAGGTCAGGTCGGGTCAGGTCTTGCCTGGTCAGGTCAGGTCAGTCAGGTCAGGTCGGGTCAGTCAGGACTGGTCAGGTCAGGTAAGGCCTGTTAAAGTCAGGACAGTTCAGGTCAGGTC
>NW_017011366.1:0-204 GCF_001483705.2 Eufriesea mexicana | reverse complement strand
CCATGCATACTCCCATACACTCATCCATACATACATCCATAGATACATCCGTAAATGCATGAACACATACACCCATGCATGCAGCCATGAATACATACGTCCACACATGCATCCGTCCATCCATACATCCATACATACATTCATACCTACATCCATACATACATCCATACAAACGCCGTTACATTCTCCCGTACATACATCCAT
>NW_017011365.1:0-204 GCF_001483705.2 Eufriesea mexicana | reverse complement strand
GTGATGTCTTGATTCACGATCTACGTACCGCGCTGTCAATTGTAAATTTCTCTAGACATACCTACACCATATATTAACCATACTAGAATTTCTATGGAATTTAAATCATCAAATAACGAGTTATTCCAACGGCTCGTGTATTGTGGTGAAGGCTGCACTTGGTACTGTGTTTTCATTTGTTAATATCCCGAGCGATAATGTGTC
>NW_017011364.1:0-204 GCF_001483705.2 Eufriesea mexicana | reverse complement strand
AAATCTGTTATACCTTGGTGAATACATCGCCTAACGCCTTCAATCCAATGGTAAGTACATCCGCCTACTTGCCAGAGAATAGGTCTATTCAGAATCTATAATCTGCTACAGCTTGCTTAATAGGTCGCCTGACGTCTGCAGCCAATGGCAAGCACAGCCATTTACTTGCCAGAGAATAGGTATACTCGAAATCTATAACCTGTA
>NW_017011363.1:0-204 GCF_001483705.2 Eufriesea mexicana | reverse complement strand
CCCCACCACTGCCCTCCGCGGGCGCTTCGTCGTCTTGGCGCGGGACTCCCACGAAGACTACGTATCGCCGTCGCCCGTGCCGCTGATGGCACCAGCGAAGGTGGAGCACTCCCCCTCGAGGTCCGCCGGCAGCGCCATACGAATGTGGTGGTACGAGTCACGCGCCTCGTAGCACATGCAGCAAGCTCCACTGGAGCCGCGTCG
>NW_017011362.1:0-204 GCF_001483705.2 Eufriesea mexicana | reverse complement strand
CGTCAATAGAATCTTTCCTCCTTATTTATGCACGAAAGTCAGCTCAAAACGATATCAGTAGAAGATGTCAATGAAATTGAATATTCCAGCCAGACTCTAAAACATTGCAAAGGCTATTGTACGCCAAAACAATTCTTCCTCCTTACGTATGCAAGGGAGTTAGCTTACCACGATATATGTCGAAAATGTCAATAAAATTGAATT
>NW_017011361.1:0-204 GCF_001483705.2 Eufriesea mexicana | reverse complement strand
TCTACCGTGCTCCAGTATTTTCTGCTTGGCTCTGGGGTGGCCAGTAATGGTGGTCTCGGCACGTTGGTTTTTGTTAGGTATCGTCCCGTTTGGTCAGGTTACGAAAGCTTGGCTAGGATTTCTTTGACGTTAGCGCTATATACTGCTATTCGGCGGATTTCTACGATCTACTGTGCTCTGACGAGTTCTGCTTTGTTCCGGGGA
>NW_017011360.1:0-204 GCF_001483705.2 Eufriesea mexicana | reverse complement strand
TCGTAACGCAACCAAACGTAACATGACACAATATAACGTGTCGCGAACACAACTGCTCGCCTCCCCACATTCGAGCACAGTCTTGTAGAGACCAATAGGGCGCAGAATTCCACGGAATAACAGTGTACAGCAGGAAACACGTAGCTATCCAGACCTAACCCAAGCTAGCATAGCCTAACCAATCGTAGCATAACACAACATAGC
>NW_017011359.1:0-204 GCF_001483705.2 Eufriesea mexicana | reverse complement strand
GTAGAGCGCAGAAATCCGCCGAATAACAGTGTACAGCACAAGGGTCATAGTTATCTAAGCCTATCATAACCGAGCAAAATGGAGCCAAACGTAGCCTAACACAACCCAACGTGCCTAGACCACTGTTGCTGACCTCCCCGTACCAAAGCAGAATATACTAAAGCACATGAGAGCGCAGATGTCCGACGCACTGACATGCAGCGC
>NW_017011358.1:0-204 GCF_001483705.2 Eufriesea mexicana | reverse complement strand
GGACAGCAGTGTGTAGCAGAAATGTCTGTATTAACCTATCCTAACCTCGCCAAACGTAACGTACACAAACGTAGCGCATCTCAACCTAACATGACAAGCCCACTATTGCTGGGCCCCACAGATACAAGCCGAATGTACTGTGGCACAGTAGTGCGCGGAAGTCCACCATATTGCAGTGAATAGCTAAAAAGCCTTCGATACCGT
>NW_017011357.1:0-204 GCF_001483705.2 Eufriesea mexicana | reverse complement strand
TGTATGTATGGATGAATGGATTGGTGGATGGATGTATGGATGGGTAGATGTATGGATGTATGGGTGGACGGATTTATGGATGTTTGGATGTATGAATGTATGAATGGATGGATGTATAGATGGATAGATGAATGGAAAGGAGGATGTACGGATGGATGTATGTATGGATGAATGGTTGTGTGGATGGTTGGATGTATGGATGGA
>NW_017011356.1:0-204 GCF_001483705.2 Eufriesea mexicana | reverse complement strand
ACAAGCAGATGCTAGTAGAGCAATGCAGACCAAAGGTATCGACCGGATAGCAGTGTGTAGCACGAAAGAAAAAGCTATCGTATCCTAACCTAACCACACGTACCCTGACTTAACCAAACGTAATACAACTGAAGCCAACGAGCCGCTACCACTATTGCTGGCATCCAGAGAGCCGAGCGGAGCGTAGTAGAGCAATGCAGGGCG
>NW_017011355.1:0-204 GCF_001483705.2 Eufriesea mexicana | reverse complement strand
GAATAGCAATGTATGGAGAAAAGGTCATCGTTATCATGTCCTAACCTAACCAAACGTGAAACAAGCAAACGCAGCGTAATCGATCCTGACGTGCCTAGACCACTTTTGCCGGCCTCCCCAGAGCCAAGCAGAATATATTACAGGAGTGCGGATCGCAGAAATCCATGGAATCGCAGTGTATAGCAGAGAAGTCAAACCTGTCCA
>NW_017011354.1:0-204 GCF_001483705.2 Eufriesea mexicana | reverse complement strand
GATTAATTTTTGACAAATATGATGATGAGGTAGTGATTTGGGAAATTATAATTGGGAATATGGCCATTTGGATATCTCGTGATAAGAAATTAAAATGAGTATCTAAGCAATAAGAAAAGTAAAGAAATGTGTATAATTAGAATAAATTAATATTATCGAATCCTCCTCAATTGTTGCTTATATTATCAGTAATATTAATATGCA
>NW_017011353.1:0-204 GCF_001483705.2 Eufriesea mexicana | reverse complement strand
ATATATCACGAGAGTCAAAACTACACTAACCAAACTGAGCCTAACATAATATAACGAAACGAATCACGACTCAACGTAACGAACCAGGTCCTCTATTTCTCGGCACACCTGTGTCGAGCAGAGTATAGTAGAGCAGTGTTCAGCGCAGAAATCCACCACATTGCAGTTAGTAGCACAAAGGCCGTAGATACTCCTGCATAAGCT
>NW_017011352.1:0-204 GCF_001483705.2 Eufriesea mexicana | reverse complement strand
TTAGGCGGCTCTATTTTTTCTTTTTGCGCCATACATCGCTATTCGGTGGATACCTGCGCTCTACTGTGCCCCAGTATGTTCTGCTTGGATCTGGGGATGCCAGAAGCAGTGTTCTGGGTACCTTAGGCTGAGTCTTGGTTCGCTTGCTTATGTTATGTTTGGTAAGCTTAGGAGAGTATGGCTTAGACTTTTGTGCCTTACGCT
>NW_017011351.1:0-204 GCF_001483705.2 Eufriesea mexicana | reverse complement strand
GCCAATGCATGGAAAGCGTTAGGCGAAATAGTCCCCAAGCTATTGCAGATTATAGATTCTGAACAAACCTATTCTTTGGCAAGTAGATGGCTGTAATTGCCATTTAATTGGAGGCGATAAGCGACCTATTCACCAAGCTAAAACAGGTTATATATTTTGGATAGACCTATGCCCTGGCAAGTAGGTGGCTGTACTTACCATTGG
>NW_017011350.1:0-204 GCF_001483705.2 Eufriesea mexicana | reverse complement strand
TAATTAATGATAATAATAATGATAGAGGTAGTAATCAAAGTCTCCTCCACTAGGGGCTGCAGGGCCTTGTCGTAAGGGACATCCCTGGTGTGATCCTGGCGACGGACAGTGCAGGTCCACAGCCTCGAACTCCGCCCCGAAGCCATGGCAGGGCTGTCTCCGGGTCGGGAGGCTCAAGAACTCGTGCGATAATCCTAGCCGAGC
>NW_017011349.1:0-204 GCF_001483705.2 Eufriesea mexicana | reverse complement strand
ATAAAATTGTATTTTCCAGCCACAATCTATATCATTGCAATGGCTATAGCACTCAAAAGGCATACTTCCTCCTTGCTTACGCAAGGAAGTTATGCCACCACGGTGTTAGTCGAAATTGTGAATAAAATTTTATTTACCAGCCACAATCTATATCATTGCGATGGCGATACCACTCAAAAAGCATCTTTCCTCCTTACTTAAGCC
>NW_017011348.1:0-204 GCF_001483705.2 Eufriesea mexicana | reverse complement strand
AGGGTAGAGTGCAGAAGTCCATTAAATTGCAGTGCATAGCATATTGGTCGAAGTAGGCTATCCAAGCATAGCCAAACGTAACATAACCAAGCGTAACATAAAACAAGCTAACCAGACGAGAGCACTAATGCTGGCCACGACAAGACAATCCGGATGTACTGGAGCACAGTAGTGCGCAGAAACCTGCTGCATTGCAGTGAACAG
>NW_017011347.1:0-204 GCF_001483705.2 Eufriesea mexicana | reverse complement strand
CTATTGTAGGCCTCTGCAGAGCCAAGCAGAGCATATTAGAGCAATGTAGAGCGCAGAAGTCCAACGAAGAGCAGTGTATAGCGTAACAGTTAAATCTATACTTCCCAACAGGTCAATCCGTCTCATAGCCAAACGTATCACAACGTAAAGTAACTTGTCGCAACCGCTACTGCTGGCCTCCCCAGATACGAGCAGGGTACAGTG
>NW_017011346.1:0-204 GCF_001483705.2 Eufriesea mexicana | reverse complement strand
GTCTCTGAGGGAGCCAGCAATAGTGCTCGCGGCACGTCAGCTTCAGTTATATTACGTTTGGATATTCCACGATTTGTTGTGTTAGGAGAGGATTGCTTTGACCTTAGTGCTATAGTCTGTTATTAGGTCTATCTCTGCGAACCACCGTGCTCTGATAATATCAGCTTGCCTCTGGAAAGGACAGCAATTGTTGTCTCGACGTGT
>NW_017011345.1:0-204 GCF_001483705.2 Eufriesea mexicana | reverse complement strand
TCTCTAACTCAACATAACGTGCCGCGCCCATCATAGCTGGCCTCCCAAGAGACGAACAGAATAGAGTAGAAAAATTTACAACGCTGAAATGCCCCGAAGGGCAGTGTATTGCACAAAATTTTATGGTACCATATCCTAACAGAAACAAACGTAGCATAACCAGACACAATATATCTCAGACTAACGCGACGAAAGCACAACTGC
>NW_017011344.1:0-204 GCF_001483705.2 Eufriesea mexicana | reverse complement strand
AGCTTATGCTTTTATGCTATACATTCCTGTCCGCGGGTTCCTGCAGCCTACTGCATTCTAATACTCTCTGCTTGGCTCCGGGCGGGGGGTGGGTGGCGCCAATAGTTATCACGGCACGTTATGATGAGTAATGTTACGTACCATTTGGTTAGGTTTGGACGGGTTAGGTCAGGGTATCTTCGACTTTTGCGCTATTAACTGCAA
>NW_017011343.1:0-204 GCF_001483705.2 Eufriesea mexicana | reverse complement strand
TACCGTCCACTAATGGTTCCTGCTTGAACCTGGGGAGGCCAGTAATAGCGGTCGCTGCGCGTTCGTTTGAGTTTGGTTGCGTGTGGTTTTGTTACGGTCGGTTAGGTTTGCAGAGGATAACTTGGACTCTAGTGCTATTGACTGCTGTTAGGTGTATTGCTGCGATCTACAGCGCAGTAATATTTTCAGCCTGGCTCTGGGAAG
>NW_017011342.1:0-204 GCF_001483705.2 Eufriesea mexicana | reverse complement strand
TATGGATGTATATCTGTATGGATGTATATCTGTATGGATGTATGGATGGATGGATGTATGATTCGATGGGTGTATGGGTCGATGGATGTATGGATGTGTGGTTGTATGGCTGGATGGCTGTATGGAAAAATGGGTGTATGAATGGATGAATGTATGGATTGATGTATGGATGTATGTATGTATGTATGTATATATGTATGGGTG
>NW_017011341.1:0-204 GCF_001483705.2 Eufriesea mexicana | reverse complement strand
GACTCTATTGGCGTGCTATAGCCATTGCAATGCTCCGGAATCTGTCTGGAAAGTTCACTTTTAATGACAGTTTCGACTAATATCGTGGTGAGCTATCTTCCTTGCATAAATAGAGAGGAAAGATCCCACTGGGCTGCTATACACGCTGAAATGCTGTAGAATCCGACAGGAAAATTCAATTTTATTGACATTTTCGACTAATAT
>NW_017011340.1:0-204 GCF_001483705.2 Eufriesea mexicana | reverse complement strand
GGACTAAACTCTATCTTCAGAGCGGGCCCCAGGACCGTCTGGAAGGCAGGGCCTCCCCCGAAGGAGGAGAAAACTCCCTCCACGCAAAGCTCAGGGATAGAAGGGATTCCTCCTTCCAGGTTAGGCTCTCCGGAGTGTCATCCTCGCGGGGACCCCCCTGAGAAGTGACCGTGGATGTGTCACCCTCGGTTTACAATGGGGAGG
>NW_017011339.1:0-204 GCF_001483705.2 Eufriesea mexicana | reverse complement strand
TGGATTGAAGGCGTTAGGCGATCTATTCACCAAGCGATAACTGGTTATAGATTTTGAATAGACGTATTCTCTGGCATGTAGAAGGCTGTACTTGCCATTGGATTGAAGGCGTTATGCGATATATTCACCAACCTATAACAAATTATAGATTTTGAATAGACCTATTCTCTGGCAAGAAGATAGCAGTACTTGCCATTGGGCTGA
>NW_017011338.1:0-204 GCF_001483705.2 Eufriesea mexicana | reverse complement strand
GCTTATTTAGGCAAGAAAGGTAGCACACCGCGATAGTAGTCGTAACTGTCAATAATATTGAACCTTCCAGCACGATTCAATAGCATTGCGAAGCTTATAGCACGCCAATAGATTCTTTCCTCCTTATTTATGCGAGAAAGGTAACTCACCACGCTATTAGCCGCAAATGTCAATAAAATTGAATTTTCCAACCACACTCTATAT
>NW_017011337.1:0-204 GCF_001483705.2 Eufriesea mexicana | reverse complement strand
ATGTACATTATAAATTGATAATTCTTGTGTTAAATTTAAAGTCGTCTAGAAAAGGTTAAAAAATTGTATACAGATTTAATTATTGATCACAAGTATAATTTTTGTATGGATTGAAATTATTTTAAATTGAATTAATTTACTGACTTTTTGTGGTATTAATATTGACTTTTATTGAAATGGGAAGATAATTATTCTGGGTTATTG
>NW_017011336.1:0-204 GCF_001483705.2 Eufriesea mexicana | reverse complement strand
ATGTATGTATATATGTATGTATGGCTGTATGGATGAACGGATATATGGACGGGTGGCTGTATGGGCGGATGGATGTATGTATGGATGTATGTATGGATGGAAGTTTGTATGGTTGGACGGATTTATGGATGTATGTACGTATGGATTTATGCATGTATATATGGATGTATGTATGGATGTACGGATGTATGATTGTATGGACGT
>NW_017011335.1:0-204 GCF_001483705.2 Eufriesea mexicana | reverse complement strand
TTGAAGGCGTTAGGCGATCTATTCAACATGCTATAGCAGGTTATAGATTTGGAATAGACCTATACCCAGGCAAGCTGATGGCATTACTTGAGATTCGATTGAAGGCGTTAGGTGTTCTATTCATCAAGCTACAACAGATTGTAGATCTTGAATAGGCCTATTCTCTGGCAAGTTGATGGCTGTACTTGCCATTGGATTGAAGGC
>NW_017011334.1:0-204 GCF_001483705.2 Eufriesea mexicana | reverse complement strand
GAAACCGATTTTCTCGAAAACGAAGCTTCGAATCAAAAATTTGTATTTGAAAATGGAGGACGAAAGGAATCGAGTCAAAATAGCACTACGTTTTCTTTACTGGGACTTTATTTCAAACGGGGGACCTGATACGGAAAACGGAAAATAGTAATTCGAAGACTTTCTGCCATAGAGTCGACGATATTTTTAAAATGGTAAATGAGA
>NW_017011333.1:0-204 GCF_001483705.2 Eufriesea mexicana | reverse complement strand
AAACCTGACCATGCCAATCGTAACCTACCTAAACCAAATGTGCCACGTCCGATATTGCTGGCCACCCCAGAGACAAGCAGATGCTTGTAGAGCAATGTTGTGCGCAGATAGCGCAATGGTCGAAGCCATACTAACCAAACGTTGCCTCGAGTGACCTAACAAAGCGTAGCATATCCTACAAAAACCTGCCACGACCGCTATTTC
>NW_017011332.1:0-204 GCF_001483705.2 Eufriesea mexicana | reverse complement strand
GAATATAAATCATCTCTGGACAGACCAATCCTACGGCTACAGTGCTCTGTTGATGAATGCACTATGTGTCATACTGTGAGTTGTAAATGTCACTAGCGACAACGGTACTATATATTTATTAGTATAGAATTGCAGCGAAAGTAGAGTTATCAATGGACAAATTTGTCCAGTTTTTAAAGTACTGTGACGATGGATGTATTCAGT
>NW_017011331.1:0-204 GCF_001483705.2 Eufriesea mexicana | reverse complement strand
TGTATTGGCGTGCTATTGCCATTGCAATGCTATAGAATCTTGCTGGAAGATTCAATTCTATTGGCATGTTCGACTAATGGCGAGGAAAGCCATCTTCCTTGCATAAGTACGGAGCAAAGATACTTTTGGCCTGCTATAGCGATTGCAATGCTGCAGAGTGGGGCTGGAAAGTCCAATTTTATTGATATTTTCGACTAATAACGT
>NW_017011330.1:0-204 GCF_001483705.2 Eufriesea mexicana | reverse complement strand
ATTTTCAAAATACACAGGTCATAAAAGCTATAACAATATTTAAATAAATATTTCTGGCTCTACCTCCATTTTTTTATAATGCTTTTAATTAATCTTAGAAGCAAATGATTTGTTTTACTAATTCTTGGTGTGAATTCACTGTAAGATTGACTTGCAATAAAGATCGACAATTCAATCGCTTCTACTAAATATTCTTCATTAACG
>NW_017011329.1:0-204 GCF_001483705.2 Eufriesea mexicana | reverse complement strand
CGGACTCTGTCGCGGGCGATTCCCGTGGCGGGCCCGCTGACGCCCAGGAGAAGGACCCGGCCGCGGCCCCGGTCGTAGCCTGGAAGGACGCAGAGGCCAGCTGGCCTCTCGTCATCGGTAGGCGCGAGAAGCGAGCGCAGAGGCAGGCGACCGCTGCCCCGCAACTGCCCGCGTGGGTGCCCACGAGTGCTCCGAAGGGAGCCG
>NW_017011328.1:0-204 GCF_001483705.2 Eufriesea mexicana | reverse complement strand
TAAGTGGAAAATGTCAATAAAATTGAATCTTCCAGCAAGATTATATAGGATTGCAATGCGCATCGTATGCCAACAGAATCTTTCCTCCTGATATATGGAAGAAAGTTATCTCACCACCATATTTTTCGAAAATGTCAATATACTTGATTTTTCCCACCAGATACTTTGGCATTGCGATTGCAATAGCACGCCAATAGAATATTT
>NW_017011327.1:0-204 GCF_001483705.2 Eufriesea mexicana | reverse complement strand
ATATAGTATAATAATATATAACTGTGTAACAACTATCTTGTAGTTACCCTTGAACTGCAGGACTAATTTTACAAACCTGCAAAGTTTCGACTAAACCTATGACTCGAAGGACTTGCCCCCTCTTTGCGAGAGAAAACAACTACCAGGACAAATCCACGGCAGCCTTCGTGCTACACGAGGTACGCACGAAATACCGTCCAGGGG
>NW_017011326.1:0-204 GCF_001483705.2 Eufriesea mexicana | reverse complement strand
TATTCTGTTGGCGTGCTATAGGCATTGCATTGCTGTAGAACCTGGAAGGAAAGTTCAATTTTAATGACATTTTCGACTAATATAGTTGTGAGATAACTTTCTTACAAAATAAGGAGGAAAGATTGTATTAGCGTGCTATTACCATAGTAACGCTATAGTATCTTCCTCGAAAATCCAATTTTATTCACATTTTCGGCTAATGTC
>NW_017011325.1:0-204 GCF_001483705.2 Eufriesea mexicana | reverse complement strand
ACCATGACATTAGAACCTTTCCCCCTTATTTATGCAACAAAATTAGCTCACCACGAAATTAGTTGAAAATGTCAACGAAATTAAATTTTCCAGTCAGATTCTATAGCACTGCAATGGCAATGGCATGCCAAAAGTATCTTACCTCCTTATATATGCAACAAAATTAGCTCACCACGATATTAGTCGAAAATGTCAATAAAATTG
>NW_017011324.1:0-204 GCF_001483705.2 Eufriesea mexicana | reverse complement strand
ATGTATGGATGTGTGAATGTATGGATGTGTGAATGTATGGATTGGTGGATGTATGGATTGGTGGATGTATGGATGTATGGATGGATGGACGGATGGATCGATGGATGTATGAATGCATGTATGTATGGATCAACGGTTGGATGGATGGATGGATGTATGTATTGATTGAGGTATGGATGAAGGGATGATCGGATGTATGGATGC
>NW_017011323.1:0-204 GCF_001483705.2 Eufriesea mexicana | reverse complement strand
GTCAGGTCAGTTCAGGTCAGTTCACTTCAGATCAGATCATGTCATGTCAGGTCATATCAGGTCTGGTCTGGCCAGGCAAGGTTGGGGCTGGTCAGGTCAGGTCAAGACAGGTCAGGTCAGGTCTGGTAAGGTCAGGCAAGTCCAGATCATGTCTGGTCTGGTCAGTTCAGGTAAGGCCGGTTAGGCCAGGTCAGGTCAGGTCAG
>NW_017011322.1:0-204 GCF_001483705.2 Eufriesea mexicana | reverse complement strand
CATCAATACATACATCCATCAATCCATACGTCCATAAATATATACATCCATAAATCCACACATTCGTACATCCATACATTCGTACATAAATACATTCCATACATCCATCCACCCATGCATCCATACATCCATACATACATCCATCCATAAATCCATCCATCCGTACATCCATCCAACCATACAGACATCCATACATACATCCAT
>NW_017011321.1:0-204 GCF_001483705.2 Eufriesea mexicana | reverse complement strand
TTAGGTTAGGTTAGGTTAGGTTAGGTTAGGTTAGGTTAGGTTAGGTTAGGTTAGGTTGGGTCACTTCACTCCAGGCCATGTCAGGCCAGGTAAGGTCAGGTCAGGTCAGGTCAGGTTATGTTAGGTTAGGTTTGATTAGGATAGGTTAGGATTTGTTGGGTTAGGTTATGTTCGGTTATGTTAAGCTAGGTTAGCTAGGTTTGG
>NW_017011320.1:0-204 GCF_001483705.2 Eufriesea mexicana | reverse complement strand
CTATAGAATCTGGTTGGAAAATTCATTTTTATTGGCTTTTTCGACTGGTACCGTGGTGAACTACCGTTCTTGCATAAATAAGGGTGAAATATGCTACTGGCGTGCTACAGCCAAGGCATTGCTATAGAATCTGGCTGGAAAATTCAATTTTATTGCTATTGTCGACTACTATCGTGATTACCTACCTTTCTTGCATATAGAAGG
>NW_017011319.1:0-204 GCF_001483705.2 Eufriesea mexicana | reverse complement strand
ATTGGACTTTCCAGCCATACTCTATAGCATTGCGACGGCTATAGCACGCCAATTGAATCTTTCGTCCGTATTTATACAATAAAGTTATCTCACAACAATGTTAGTCGAAAATGTCTATAAAAGTGTATTTTCCAGCCGGATTCTACAGGACTGCAATGGCTATAGCACACCAAAGGAGTCTTTCCTCCTTATTAGTGCAAGAAG
>NW_017011318.1:0-204 GCF_001483705.2 Eufriesea mexicana | reverse complement strand
AGTAGAGCTACATGGTTGCCAGGGAGTAGGTCTATTCAAAATCTATAACCTCTTATACCTTGGAGAATAGATCGTATAACGCCTTCAATCCAATAGCAAGTACACCCATCTACTTGCCAGAGAATAGGTCCATTCAAAACATATGAATGGTTATAGCTTGGTGAATAGTTCGCCCAACGCTTTTAATCCAATGGCATGTACAGC
>NW_017011317.1:0-204 GCF_001483705.2 Eufriesea mexicana | reverse complement strand
TTTTTCAGTTGTATAAATTTTATATTTTTGTATTATAATATTTTATGCGTGATTAATTCCAATCTTTTTACATTTCTAAATTTTATAACTTTTTTTATTAATATATCATTGACTAAATTGATTAATATATCATTAAGTCGATAATTCTATAAATGTAATTTATGTAAAAATTAAAATGATATTATTTAATTTAAATACAATGAA
>NW_017011316.1:0-204 GCF_001483705.2 Eufriesea mexicana | reverse complement strand
GGATATCTTTGACATTTGTGCTACACACTGATATTCGGTGGACTTCTGCGCTCTACTGTGGTCTAATATGCTTTGATTTGCTCTATGGATGCCAGGAAGAGTGCCCGCGGCGCGATATGTATATTGAGGCTACGTTCGGTTATATAAGGCTTGTTTGGGTTAGGACGGGATACCCTCGACTTTTGTGCTGAACACTGAAATGCG
>NW_017011315.1:0-204 GCF_001483705.2 Eufriesea mexicana | reverse complement strand
CAACCTATTTCATTGCAATGGCGATAGCACTCAAAAAGCATCTTTCCACCTTACTTACGCAAGCAAGTTAGCTCACCACGATACTAGTCGAAAATGTCAACAAAATTGTATTTTACAGCCACATTCTATATCATTGCAATCGCTATAGTGCTCAAAAAGCATCTTTCCTCCTTATTACGAAAGCAAGCTAGATCACCATGATAT
>NW_017011314.1:0-204 GCF_001483705.2 Eufriesea mexicana | reverse complement strand
CTATTGGCGTGCTGTAGGAATTGCAAAGCTATGGACTCTGGCAGGAAAATTCAATTTTACTGAAATTTTCGTCTGATATAGTGGTGAGCCACCTTTCTTGCGTAAGTAAGGAGGAAAGATGCTTTTTGAGTGCTACAGCCTTTGCAATGATATATTTTGTGGCTGGAAAGTACAATTTTGTTGACATTTTCGACTAATATCGTG
>NW_017011313.1:0-204 GCF_001483705.2 Eufriesea mexicana | reverse complement strand
TAGAGCACAGTAGAGCGCGGGAACCCACCGATTAGCAGTGTATGGCACGAAGTTAAAGCTAAATTTTCCTTGCCTAACTACACCATATCAAACCGTATGTAGCCAAGCTCCACCTAACGTGCTGCGACCACCATTCCTGGAGTCACCGGAGACAAGCAGAGCGAGATAGGGCGAATTAGATCGCAGATGTCCATAGAAGAGCAG
>NW_017011312.1:0-204 GCF_001483705.2 Eufriesea mexicana | reverse complement strand
ATGTCAATAAAATTGAATTTTCCAGGAAGATTCTATCGCGTTGCAATGGTAATAGCACGCCAACAGCACCTTTCCTCCTTATTTATGCAAGAAAGCTAGCCCACCACGATATTAGGCGAAAATGGCAATAAAATTGAATTACCCAAGCACATTCTATATCAATGCAATGGCTATATCACGCCAATAGTATCTTTCATACTTATT
>NW_017011311.1:0-204 GCF_001483705.2 Eufriesea mexicana | reverse complement strand
AGATAATATGGTTTTTGGCACATCCATCTACGGATCACTGTATCCGTTGCATCGACCTACATATAAATGATGTAGATACTATTGCATTTCTACAATGACAGAAGACAGATCCGTTACAGCCCGAGATATTAAGAATTGACGTATCAGTACTCTGCACAGCCCTCATCACTGTACTGCAGCCGCTGGATTAATCTGTATAGTGAT
>NW_017011310.1:0-204 GCF_001483705.2 Eufriesea mexicana | reverse complement strand
ACCAAACGTAACCTAGTACAACCTAACGTGCCGCGGGCACGATTGCTGGCCTCCACAGAACCATGCAGAACATACTTGAGGATGGTAGGACGAAGAAATACATAGAATTGCGGTGTATGTCAGATAAGTCTAAGGTAACAGAACATAACCCAAACAAGCGGAACATGACCAAAGGTAGCCTAACTCAACGTAATGTGCCCCGAC
>NW_017011309.1:0-204 GCF_001483705.2 Eufriesea mexicana | reverse complement strand
AGGTAAAGAGGAAATATCTTTTTGGCGTGCTATAGCAATCTCAATGCTATAGAATCTGGTTGGGAAATCCAATTTTATTTACATTTTCGATTAATTCCGTGGTGAGCTATCTTCCTTGCGTTAGTAAGGTGGGAATATGCTTTTTGAGTGCTATTGCCGTTGCAATCATATAGATTTGGCTGGAAAATGCAATTTTGTGGACAT
>NW_017011308.1:0-204 GCF_001483705.2 Eufriesea mexicana | reverse complement strand
TATTATAATTTAACCAAACATATAGAAATATTTCGATTTAAGAAACAGATAGGCAAGACACGTGTTGTTAATAATATATGAGCCCACCAGTGCCCTACAATGATAGTTCGGAACCCGTTCTTCTATCACTGCTTTTAGGTCTTTAAAACGACGAAAATGGTTTAAAATATTCTAAATATTAAATGCATTATAGCTATCGTAAAT
>NW_017011307.1:0-204 GCF_001483705.2 Eufriesea mexicana | reverse complement strand
TGTGTTCCTCTACGCTACACTGTCCCCTAATATGCCCTGTTTGGCGACGGGGAGCCCAGCAATCGTTGGCTAGGCACGTTAGGTTCGGCCAGGTTACGCTTTGTTTGGTTAGGCTTGGTCACGTTGTGTTACGTTATCGTCTACTTTTCTCCTTTACAGTTAAATGCGGCGGATTTTTGCCTTCTACTGTGCTCTAGTATATTC
>NW_017011306.1:0-204 GCF_001483705.2 Eufriesea mexicana | reverse complement strand
GCAAACTGACCTAATCTAACACAAACAAACGCAGCATAGTCCAATATGACATGACACGACCACAGCTCCTTGCCACTGAATAGCCAAGGACAATATGGTAGAGCACAGTTGATCACACAAATATTCTGAATAACAGTGTACAGTACGAAAGTCAGAGCTATCCTAACCAAATTTACCATAACCTAACCTAACAGAGCGTAACCT
>NW_017011305.1:0-204 GCF_001483705.2 Eufriesea mexicana | reverse complement strand
CTTGGTGCGGCCAGGTTAGGTCAGGATATGTTTGACTTCTGTGCTGTACACTGCAATGTGGCGGGTTTATGCGCTCTGCTGTGCCCTAGTACAATCTGCTTCGCTTTGGGGGGCCAGCAATAGTGCTCTCGGCACGTTAGGTTAAGCTATACTACGCGCGGCTATGTTAGGTTTGGTGAGGTTAGGAGAGGATGGATTAGACTT
>NW_017011304.1:0-204 GCF_001483705.2 Eufriesea mexicana | reverse complement strand
TATAGATTTTGAATAGAACTATTCTCTGGCAAGTAGATGGCTCTACTTACCATTGTTTGACGGCGTTAGGCGATCTATTCACCAAGCTATAAGAGATTATAGATTTCGAAGAGACCTAGTCTGTGGCAAGTAGATGGCTGCACTTGCCATTGTATTGAAGGCGTTAGGCGCTGTATACACCAAGATATAACAGATTATAGATTA
>NW_017011303.1:0-204 GCF_001483705.2 Eufriesea mexicana | reverse complement strand
ATTAGGCTACGTTTGGTCAGGATGGCTATGACTTTAGAGACATAAACGGCTTTTCGGTGGTTTCCTGCGCTCAGCTGTGCTCCAATATATCCTGCTTGTCTCTGGGGTGGCCAGGCACAGTGTTCATGTCTCGTTACGTTCAGTTACTCTACGCTTGCTTAGGTTAGGTTACGACAGGTTAGGTTAGGATATCTTTGACCTTTG
>NW_017011302.1:0-204 GCF_001483705.2 Eufriesea mexicana | reverse complement strand
CTGTAGCCGTCGCAGTGCTATAGTGTCTGGCTGGAAAGTTCAATTTTATTGACGTGATCGACTTATATTGTGGTGAGCTCTCTTCCTTGCGTAAGTAAGGAGGAAAGATGCTTTTTGTGTGCTATAGCCATTGCAATGATGAAGATTGTGGCCGGAAAATGCAATTTTGTTGACGTTTTCGACTACTATCGTGGTGAGCTAAGT
>NW_017011301.1:0-204 GCF_001483705.2 Eufriesea mexicana | reverse complement strand
AACTCAGAAACTAGAGCTCCTAACTAGCCAAACGGAACATAGCCAAACGCAACACAACACGCCATAACGTGCCGAGACCACAATTGCTGGCCTACCCAAAGCCAAGCAGAACACATTAGAGCATGGTATACCGCAGCAATTGACGGCATAGCGGTGTGTAGCGCGAAAGTCATTGCTATCCTATCCTAACCAGGCCAAGCGTAA
>NW_017011300.1:0-204 GCF_001483705.2 Eufriesea mexicana | reverse complement strand
ATGGCTGTACTTGCCATTAGATTGAAGGCGTTTGGCGATCTATTCTCGAAGCTATGACAGCTTGTAGATTTTGAATAGAACTATTCTATGGCAAGTAGATTGCTGTACTTGCCATTTGTTTGAAAGCGTTAGGCGATCTAATCTGTATTCTATAACAGGTTATGGATTTTGAATTCACATATTCTCTAGAAAGTAGATGGCTGT
>NW_017011299.1:0-204 GCF_001483705.2 Eufriesea mexicana | reverse complement strand
TGGTTTGGTTAAGTTAGGACTTGTTAGGGCAGTATATCTAAGGCCCTTGTGCTCTACACTGCAGTGCGGTAGATACCTGCGCTCTTCTCTGCTCTAGTATATTCTGCTTAGCTCTGGGGGACCGGCAGTAGTGTCCTCGGAAGTATAGTATGAGCTATGTTACGTTCGGTTATGCTACGTTTGAATATGTTAGGATGCGATAGC
>NW_017011298.1:0-204 GCF_001483705.2 Eufriesea mexicana | reverse complement strand
TATGGCCATACACTGCCATGCAGTGGATATCTGCGCTCTACTGTTCTGTAGTATGTTCTGCTTAGCTCTGTGAAGGCCAGTAATAGTTGTCTCGGCACGCTAGTTTGAGCTATAATGCTTTCGGTTATGTTACATTTGACGAGGTTGTGATAGTGTAGTATAGACTTTTGCGCTGTACACAGCTTTCCGCGGACTTCTGCTATC
>NW_017011297.1:0-204 GCF_001483705.2 Eufriesea mexicana | reverse complement strand
TCAGTCCATACATCCATACATATATACATCCATCCATTCATACATCCATACATTCATACATACCTACATCCGTCCATCAACACCTCAATCCATCCATACATCCATCCATCCACACAAACGTTCTTCCATACATACATCCAACCATACATCCATCTTTCCATACATCCATCCATCCATACGTCCATACATCCACACATCCACCCA
>NW_017011296.1:0-204 GCF_001483705.2 Eufriesea mexicana | reverse complement strand
CCTATTAAAAATGTCTTTAATTGCTGTATAGTGTTTTGATTAAAGATTTCAGTATATTTATGCTTGCAACAAGTTATATCTACTAATGATTAAACACAGGATTGATAAGTGTTTTGATTAAATATGTCGACGATTCCAACTGATAAATTAATTGTTTGTAGGCACGTGTAAAAATTTCATGAATTACCTCCATCGTCATATAGC
>NW_017011295.1:0-204 GCF_001483705.2 Eufriesea mexicana | reverse complement strand
TTGTGTTACGCTACGTCTAGTTAGGTTACGTTGGTTAGGGTTAGGCTTGAATAGCTTTGACTCCCGAGCTACTCACTGTGATTGGATGAACCCCTGCGCTCTATCCTCCTCTGATAAGCCCGGATTGGCGGTGGGGAGGCGAGCAATTTCGTGCTAGGCGCGGTACGCTGGCACTTGTTACGATTGATTAAGCTTAGTTTGGTC
>NW_017011294.1:0-204 GCF_001483705.2 Eufriesea mexicana | reverse complement strand
CCTCCGCAGAGCTAAATAGAACACATTAGAAGACAGTAAAGCGCAGAAGTCCACGTAATCGCTGTATATAGCGCAATATTTGAAGTTACCCTAACCTATCATAACCATACATAACATAACCGAACGTATTATAGCTCATCTTAACGTGCCGAGACCACTATTGCTGGATTTCGCAGAGCCAAGTCGAATATGAAAGTGCACAGT
>NW_017011293.1:0-204 GCF_001483705.2 Eufriesea mexicana | reverse complement strand
TGTATGGATGGATAGATGTATGGATCGGTGGATGTACGGAAGGGT
Organism: Eufriesea mexicana; assembly: GCF_001483705.2. NCBI lineage: Eukaryota > Metazoa > Arthropoda > Insecta > Hymenoptera > Apidae > Eufriesea > Eufriesea mexicana. The sequence goes on along the minus strand of NW_017011293.1, from coordinate 159 downwards.
GGTTGTATGGATGGATGGCTGTATGGAAGGATGGGTGTATGGATGGATGGAAGTATGGATTCATGGCCGTATGGAGGGATGTTCGTATGGATGGACAGAGGTATGGATGGTCGGATGTACGGATGAATGGATGTACGGACGAATGGATGTATGAATGGA
>NW_017011292.1:0-204 GCF_001483705.2 Eufriesea mexicana | reverse complement strand
GGGAGGCAGGACCAGTACCGCTGGCCTCTCGAGAGACCAGCAGAGCGTAGCAGAGCAGTGTAGGACGGTGAAATCCCCCAAATAACAGTGTATGGCACGAAAACCGAACCTATCCAGATATAACCTAAGCAAACGTAACCAAATCCATCTTACCCCGACTCAACCTGACGTGCCGAGACTACCATTACTGGCCTCACGCGAGCC
>NW_017011291.1:0-204 GCF_001483705.2 Eufriesea mexicana | reverse complement strand
TGGCTTTCGTGCTGTACAATGCTTTCCCTGGATTTCTACTCTCTCATGAGCTTCAATACGTTCAGCTTGGCTCTGGGGTGCCCAGTAATAGTGGTCTCGGCACATTAGGTTGAGGTATGTTACGTTTCGTTAGGCTAGGATAGGAAGGTGCGGTTAGGATTTGTTTGTCGTTTGTGCTCTACACTGCTATTCGGTGAATTTCTG
>NW_017011290.1:0-204 GCF_001483705.2 Eufriesea mexicana | reverse complement strand
TTTGGTTACGTTTGGTGAGGATGTCTTCTACTTTCGTGCTGTACGCTATTTTCTGGTGGGTTCTTGTCATCTGCTGTGCCCAACTGTGTTCTGCTTGGCTTCAGGGAGTCCGGCAGCTGTGGTCGCGGCACATTATTTTGGATTATGTTGCGCTTCGTTACGTTGGGTTAGGTTTATTTCGGTAAGGGTAGCTTTGACTTTCGT
>NW_017011289.1:0-204 GCF_001483705.2 Eufriesea mexicana | reverse complement strand
CATGTACCGCCAGATACTTGCCAGGTAAACAGTCTATTCAAAATCTATAATCTGATATAGCATTGTGAATAGATCGCCTTACGCCTTCAATCCAATGGCATGTACCGCCAGATACTTGCCAGGTAAACAGCCTATTCAAAGTCTATAATCTGTTATAGCATCGTGAATAGGTCGCCTAACGCCTTCAATCCAATCTCAAGTAAT
>NW_017011288.1:0-204 GCF_001483705.2 Eufriesea mexicana | reverse complement strand
CCTTCCCCCAGAGCAAGGCAGAACATACTAGAGCACAGCAGAGCGCAGATGCCCCGCGAATTGAAGTGCACAGCACAAAAGATATAACTATCCTAACCAAACTTAGCCTAACTTACATAACCGGGCGTAACCAGCCGCAATATAACGTGCTGAGACGACTGTTGCTGGCATTCCCGGAGCCAAGCTGTACATATTAGTGCACAG
>NW_017011287.1:0-204 GCF_001483705.2 Eufriesea mexicana | reverse complement strand
TTTCGTGGTGGATGCAGTTATTCGGTGGACTACTACGCTGTACGGTACTCTACTGCATTCCTCATGGCTCTGGAGAAGCCAGTAATAGTAGTCTCGGCACGATAGTTCGTGTTAGGATTCGTTTGGTTTTGTTAGTTTAGTTTGTGTCAGGTTAGGATGACTGACTTTTCTGCTGTACGCTGCCAATTTATGGACCCCTGCGCC
>NW_017011286.1:0-204 GCF_001483705.2 Eufriesea mexicana | reverse complement strand
AGAAGGCAGAAGTCCATATAATCGCCGTGTATATCAGAAAAGTCGAAGCTACCAAAGCCTAACCCAAACGAACAGGACAAAGCTGATCGTAGCCAGACTCAACCTAACGTGCTGAGGTCGCTATCCCCCCCACCCAGAGCCACACAGGACATACTACAGCACAGCAGAACGCAGAAGTCCACCGCAGAGCAGCGTACAGCACAA
>NW_017011285.1:0-204 GCF_001483705.2 Eufriesea mexicana | reverse complement strand
TCTATTGTGCTCCAGCATGTTCTGCTTGGCTCGGTGGAGGCCAGCAATAGTGTTCTCGGCACGTTAGTATGCGATGGATAACGTTCGGTCATGTTGGGATTGTCCAGGTTAGGATAGGGTTGCTTTGACTTTCGTGCTATACACCCCTGTTTGGTGGACTTCGGCGCTCGGCATTGCTCTGATATGTGCTGATTGCATCTGGGA
>NW_017011284.1:0-204 GCF_001483705.2 Eufriesea mexicana | reverse complement strand
GTATATCGCAAAAGTCATAGTGGACTCTCCTAACCTAGCCAAACGTAGCAAACCCAAACGGAGTATAACACAAACTATCACAATGCGGCAGCCATTTATGGCCACCCCAGAGCCAAGCAGAACATATTAGAGCGCAGTAGCGCGAATCAATCCACCGAATATCGGCGAATGGCACAAAAGTCTAAGCTGCTCTATCCGAACGTA
>NW_017011283.1:0-204 GCF_001483705.2 Eufriesea mexicana | reverse complement strand
GATGGATGTATGGATGGATGGTAGTATGGATGGATGGATATGTGGATGTAAGTATTTATGAATATATGGATGTATGGTTGGACGGATATACGGTTGGCTGAATGAATGGATGTATGGTTTTATGCATGTATGTCGGTATGGATGTATGGATGTATTGCTGTACGATTGTATGGATGTACGGATGGGTGGATGTATGGATGTATA
>NW_017011282.1:0-204 GCF_001483705.2 Eufriesea mexicana | reverse complement strand
ACATCCATACACATGTCCGTTCATACATCCATCCATACATCCATACATACATCAATACATCCAAACATCCATACATCCATCCATCCATACATCCACCATCCTTATATCCATAAATCCATCCACTCGTACTTCCATCCTTCGATACATCCATCCATCCATACACCCACACATATAACCATCCATACATACATACATCCGTAGATC
>NW_017011281.1:0-204 GCF_001483705.2 Eufriesea mexicana | reverse complement strand
ATACAACCACCCATACATCCATCCATCCACACACCCATACATCCATAAACCCATACATCCATACATATATACATCCACATATATATACATCCAACCATTCATACACCCGAACATCCATCCATACATACATCCATACCTTATTCCATACATACACCCATTCTTCCGTACATCCATTCATCCGTATATCCGACCATCCATACCTCT
>NW_017011280.1:0-204 GCF_001483705.2 Eufriesea mexicana | reverse complement strand
CAACGAAAATAATGAAAAATAATTGAAATTTCGAAGAATTTTATTAATACTCAAAAACTTGGCAAACGAAAAATTTCCACCTGCATATCTCTCAATTTTTCACTTTCCACTCTTCAATTATAACACACCATTCACCAATGACCATCGTGACCCCACGGTGTAGTCATCTGCAGTCACGAGCGAGCAAGCCCATAGGCAACGCGT
>NW_017011279.1:0-204 GCF_001483705.2 Eufriesea mexicana | reverse complement strand
CACCCATTCATCCATACATACAACCATCCATTCATCCATCCATCCATAAATGCTTCCATCCATTCATAAGTAAATCCATACATCCATCCATCCATACATCCACACATACATCAATACATACATCCATACATTCACCCCTACATACATCCACACATACATCCATACATTCATCCACAAAAACAACCATACTTACATCCATGCATA
>NW_017011278.1:0-204 GCF_001483705.2 Eufriesea mexicana | reverse complement strand
CTTGCCATTGGTTGAAGGCGTTAGGCAACCTATTCGCCAAGCTATAACGGATTATATATTTTGGACAGATCTATTCTCTGGCAAGTAGATGGCTGTACCTGCCATTGGTTGCAGACGAAAGGCGGCCTATTGACCAAGCTGTAACAGATTATAGATTTTGAATATACCTAATCTCAGGCAAGTAGATGGCTGTACTTGCCATTG
>NW_017011277.1:0-204 GCF_001483705.2 Eufriesea mexicana | reverse complement strand
GCATGCCAATAGCACCTATCCTTCTTATTTATGCAGCAAAATTAGCTCTCCACGGTAATAGTCTAAAATGTCGATAAAATTGAATTTTCCAATCAGATTCTATAGCATCGCAATGGCTATAGCGTGCCAAAAGTATCCTTACTCCTTATTTATGCAACAAAATTGGTTCACCGCGATATTAGTCGATAATGACAATGAAATTGA
>NW_017011276.1:0-204 GCF_001483705.2 Eufriesea mexicana | reverse complement strand
CAATAAAATTTAATTTTCCAGTCAGATTCTATAGTATTGCAATCGCTATAACATGCCAATAGGGTCTTTCCTCCTTATTTAACGAACAGAACTAGCTCACCACGGTATTAGTCGAAAAAGTCAATAAAATTGAACTTTCCAGTCAGATTCTTGAGTATAGCAACGCCTACAGCATGCCAATGGAATCTTTCCCCCTTATTTATT
>NW_017011275.1:0-204 GCF_001483705.2 Eufriesea mexicana | reverse complement strand
CGTAGCTTATTTAGGCCTAACGTGTCGAGACTAGTATTGCTGGCCTCAACAGAGCCAAGCAAGGTATACTAGAGCACAGCAGAGCGCAGAAATCAACCTCATTGCAGAGCATAGCACAAAAGCGTAAGGTACCTTAACCTGACATGTATTAACCTGACCAATCCGATCGCAGTATAACTGAACATAACGCGATTAGGGCATTAT
>NW_017011274.1:0-204 GCF_001483705.2 Eufriesea mexicana | reverse complement strand
CTATTGGCGTACAATAGCCATCGCAATGATTTAGAATCTGCCTGGAAAATCCAATTTTATTGATATTTTCGACTAATATCGTTGTGAGGTAACTCTCTTGCATAAATAAGGAGGAAAATTCCATTTTCGTGCTATAGCCATAGCATTGCTACAGGATCTCGCTTAAAAATTCAGATTTACTGACTTTCTCGACTAATGTGGTGA
>NW_017011273.1:0-204 GCF_001483705.2 Eufriesea mexicana | reverse complement strand
CCTAACATAACCTAACCACACATAACCCGTCTCAACCTCACGCGCCGAGAACACTTATGCTCGTCTCCGCAGAGTCGAGCACAGTGGAGTAGAGCAATGTACAGAGCGGAAATCCACCGAATATCTGTGTGTAGCGTAAATGAAAAGAAATACTGATCTAACCTTCCTATCCTGACCTAACGAGAAGAAGCCTAACTCAGCCTA
>NW_017011272.1:0-204 GCF_001483705.2 Eufriesea mexicana | reverse complement strand
CGGCACTGTATTACAGAAAAGTAAAAGATATCCCAACCTGACCGAAACTAACCTAACCTGACCGAACGTAACCTAGCTCAAACTCACCTGCAGGGACTACTATTGCTGGCCTCGTCAGAAACCATTAGAGCATATTAGAGCACAGTACAACGCAGAAACCCACTGAATTGAAGTGCACAGCGCAAAAGTCGAAGCTAACAATCC
>NW_017011271.1:0-204 GCF_001483705.2 Eufriesea mexicana | reverse complement strand
GGTAACATAACCGAACGTAAACCCACTCAACGTAACGCGGAGCGAGCACTATTGCTGGCATCCGCAGATCCAAGCAGAACATATTAGAAGAGTGTAGAGCGCAGAAATCCATGGAATCGAGGGGTACGGCTGAAAGGCCAAACGTTCCCTAACCTAACCAAGCCTAACCTAAGATAGCCACACGTAATTTGACCCACCCTGTCA
>NW_017011270.1:0-204 GCF_001483705.2 Eufriesea mexicana | reverse complement strand
TCGTTAGTTTATGCTAGGCTATGTCGGTCAATGTTAGGGTATCTTGGACTTTTAAGATACCCTTTGCAATGCGATAGGCTGCTGCGCACTTCTGCGCTCTAGTACATTCTGCTTGTCTTCGTGGACGCCAGCAATAGTGGCCTCGTCATGTTAGGTTGAGCTTGGTTACGTGTGGCTATGTTACGTTTGCCTATGTTAGGATAG
>NW_017011269.1:0-204 GCF_001483705.2 Eufriesea mexicana | reverse complement strand
ACATCCCTACATACATCCATACAAGCATGCATTCATGCATCCATACATCTGTACATCAATACAGCCTTCCATCCATATACCCTACCAACTACACATACATCCATCCATACATCCACCCATCCATACAACCATACATCCATTCATATATACATCCGAACATCCATTCATCCGTACATCCATACATTCGTACATCCATACATACAT
>NW_017011268.1:0-204 GCF_001483705.2 Eufriesea mexicana | reverse complement strand
TAAAGGCGATGCTATCACCACCTAACCTAACCAATCATAACATGACCAAACTCAACATAACTCAACCTAGCGATACGGGACCACAACTGCTGTCATCCACAGGGCCACGGTGGGTACGCTTGTGGAGAGTACAATGCAGAGATCCGTAGAACCGCAGTGTACATCAGAAGAGTCAAAGTTACCCAAACCTGTCCCAATTCAGCA
>NW_017011267.1:0-204 GCF_001483705.2 Eufriesea mexicana | reverse complement strand
AGCTTGGTGAGTAGATCGCCTAACGCCTTCAATCTAATGGCAATTACAGCCATCTTCTTGCCACGGAATAAGTCTATTCAAAATCTATAATCCGTTACTGCTTGGTGAATATATCGCAAAACGCCTTCAATCCAATGGCATGTACTGCCGTCTTCTTGCCTGACAATAGGTCTATTCAAAATCTATAGTCTGTTATAGCTTGGT
>NW_017011266.1:0-204 GCF_001483705.2 Eufriesea mexicana | reverse complement strand
GGTACGGAGCCCATGAAAGCGTTTGGGCGGCTCCTTGAAAAGCATGGAGTAGCGAATGGTGGTTTCGGGTGTTTGGCGCAGAAAGGACAAATGATAGCGGCAAGTCCTTTTGTCGGAATGTCTGTGGAATGATTGAGAAAAAAAGCGTGTGTATAGAATGAGATAGATATTGCTTTAAATAGGGGTGCAAGGGCACGAGGTTGT
>NW_017011265.1:0-204 GCF_001483705.2 Eufriesea mexicana | reverse complement strand
GCTCACCACGATATTAGTCGAAAATGTCAATAAAATTGGATTTTCCAGTCAGATTCAATAGCACTGCAATGGCTATAGCACGCCAATAGCATCGTTACTCCTTATTTATGAAATAAAATTCGCTCACAACGATATAAGTCCAAAATGTCAATAAAATTGAATTTTCCAGTCAGATTCTATAGCACTGCAATGGCTATAGCATGC
>NW_017011264.1:0-204 GCF_001483705.2 Eufriesea mexicana | reverse complement strand
AACGCCTTCAATCCTATGGCAAGTGCAGCCATCTACTTGCCAGAGAATAGGCCTAAACAAAATATATAATCGGTTATAGGTTCGTGAATAGATCGCCTAACGCCGTCAATCCAATCTCAAGTAATGCCATCTACTTGCCAAGGAATAGGCCAATTCAAAATCTATAACCTGTTATAGCATGGTGAATGGATCGCTTAACGCCTT
>NW_017011263.1:0-204 GCF_001483705.2 Eufriesea mexicana | reverse complement strand
TGCAATTCCATAGAATCAGCCTAGAAAATTCGATTTTATTGACATTTTCGACTAATATCGCTGGGACCTAACTTTCTTGCATATATAAGGAGGATAGATTCTACTCGCGAGCTGTAGCTATTGCAATGCTATAGAATCTGACTGGAAAAGTCAATTTTATTTACGTTTTCGCCTAATATCGTGGAGAGCTAAGTCTCTTTCATA
>NW_017011262.1:0-204 GCF_001483705.2 Eufriesea mexicana | reverse complement strand
ACGTTTGGTTAGTTTGGGTTTGGTATGGTTAGGTATGGGTAGCTTTGTCTTTTGTGATTTACATTGCTATTATGTGTATTTCTGCGCTCTACGGTTCTCTAATATGCTCAGCGTTGCTAAGAGGTGGCCAGCAATATTGGCCACGGCACGTTAATTTGGGTTAGGTTACGTTTGGTAGGGTGAGGTCTGCATAGCTTTGACGTT
>NW_017011261.1:0-204 GCF_001483705.2 Eufriesea mexicana | reverse complement strand
CAATTGGGGAGCATGCCTAGTTCGGCAACGGAACCAAACAGGCCATGCTCCCGAACTGCTGGGCCCCTGCGTGAAGACTCGTTCGGTGAACGAAGATGATGCCCAATTCCGATCGTCACGACGGACCTCTTTCCTCTGGCGGCGAATTCAGGCCGTTTTGACACGAAACACGTCGATATCGAAATATTCGATACCGAGGTTAGG
>NW_017011260.1:0-204 GCF_001483705.2 Eufriesea mexicana | reverse complement strand
CAACACAGTACTGAGTACAGCCATCGTCAGTGTGCTGTATACGTTGTAACATATGTTCACTGATGATATAAATACTGTAGCAACTCCAGAGAGATCAATGTATAATACGGCTATGGCTAGAGATATTTACAACGGACAGTGCGGTTCTGAGAATATACAGCATCAGAGCACAGTTGCCGTTATAATAGTCTGTTCAATTAACTA
>NW_017011259.1:0-204 GCF_001483705.2 Eufriesea mexicana | reverse complement strand
CACCTACTAGCAGACTATCTCACTAAAGTCAAAGCTACCCTCTCCTTACCTAACCAAACGTCACAAGACCAAACGTAACCAAGCTCAACCTAAAGTGCCACGACCACTCGTGCTGGCTTCCCCGGAGTCCTGCAGAACACATTACTGGAGAGTGGGACGCAGAAATCCATAGAATCTCTGTGTATACCAGAAATGTCAAAGCTG
>NW_017011258.1:0-204 GCF_001483705.2 Eufriesea mexicana | reverse complement strand
CTTTGGTAATGCAATGGCTATAGCAAACCAATAGAATCTTTCCTCATTATTTACGCAGAAAAGATGCTCACAACGATATTGATCGAAAATGTCAGTCAGATTGAACTTTTCAGAAAGATTAAATTGTAATCATATGGCTACAGCATACCAATAAAACTTTACCTAGTTGTTTACGCAGAAAATACTCTTCACCCCAATATTTGA
>NW_017011257.1:0-204 GCF_001483705.2 Eufriesea mexicana | reverse complement strand
GCTTCGAAAATTCAACTTTATTGTCATTTTCGAATAATAGTGCGGTGAGCTAACTTTCTTACACAAATAAGGAGGAAATATTCTATTGGCCAGGTATGGCCTTTGCAATTCTATAGAATCTGTCTGGAAAAATCAATTTTATTATCATTTTCGACTAATATCGTGGTGAGGTAACTTTCTTGCGTAAATACGGAGGAAAGATTC
>NW_017011256.1:0-204 GCF_001483705.2 Eufriesea mexicana | reverse complement strand
CTGACCGAACATGACCTCTCCTGCCCTGAACTGACCTGACCTCACCTGACCTGACCTGACCTATCCTGACGAACCTGGAATGTCCTAGCCTGCCCTGACATCAACTGACCTTACCTGTCGCCACCTTGCCTGGACTGGCCTGGCCTGACCTGCCTGGCCTGACCTGACCTGACCTGACCTGACCTGACCTGACCTGACCAGACC
>NW_017011255.1:0-204 GCF_001483705.2 Eufriesea mexicana | reverse complement strand
TCGTAACGCAACCAAACGTAACATGACACAATATAACGTGTCGCGAACACAACTGCTCGCCTCTCCACATTCGAGCACAGTCTTGCAGAGACCAATAGGGCGCAGAATTCCACGGAATAACAGTGTACAGCAGGAAACACATAGCTATCCAGACCTAACCCAAGCTAGCATAGCCTAACCAATCGTAGCATAACACAACATAGC
>NW_017011254.1:0-204 GCF_001483705.2 Eufriesea mexicana | reverse complement strand
ATAATGCAGATAGCAGATATCGACCGAATGACAGTGTATAGCACTGAAGTCACTGCTACATTATCCAAACGTAACCTAACCAAGACAGGCTAAACGAAACGTATCTCAAATAAACGCGCAGAGACCACTCTTGCTGGCCTTCCCAGAAATCTGCAGATCATATTAGGGCACAGTAGAGTGCAGAGATCCGCCGAATAGCAGCGT
>NW_017011253.1:0-204 GCF_001483705.2 Eufriesea mexicana | reverse complement strand
AATATTTCCTCCTTATTTATGCAAGAAAGTCAGCTCACAACAATATTAGTCAAAAAAGTCAATGAAACTGAATTTTCCTGCCACATTCAATTGCATTGCGACCCCTATAGCACGCCAATTGAATCTTTTCTCCTTATTTAATCAATAAAGTTAGCTCACCACGATATTAGTCGAAAATGTCAATAAAATTGAATTTTCCTGGAA
>NW_017011252.1:0-204 GCF_001483705.2 Eufriesea mexicana | reverse complement strand
ACTAATATTGCGGTGTGCTAACTTTCTTGCATAAATAAGGAGGAAATATACTGTTGGCATGCTGTAGGCATTACAATGCTAAAGAATCTTGCTGGAAAATTCAATTTTATTGACATTTTCGACTAATAACGTAGTGTGCTAACCTTATTGCATAAATAAGGAGGAAAGATCCTTTTGTCGTGCTATATGCATTGCAATGCAGTA
>NW_017011251.1:0-204 GCF_001483705.2 Eufriesea mexicana | reverse complement strand
GAAATGAACGATTTTGAATATATTTTCAGCGAAAAAGGAATGAAAATATTATGGAGAAAATACTGAGTATGTGGTATTGTGATATTCACTCCATTGGGAATCCCAAAATATTTTCGGAAGCACTAAAAAATATTTAAAAAATTTCCAAAGGAAAGTTCATCGATGTCGAATAAAATATTCCCAAAATACCGAGAACGAGAGAAT
>NW_017011250.1:0-204 GCF_001483705.2 Eufriesea mexicana | reverse complement strand
GGAGCCTAAAATTGATATTAGCTAATTACGCAGTATCATTATACAAATTCAGCACAACCTACTGTACTTCGCACTTGAAATGTAAAAATGGGCGAAAGGTTAGGAAAACTGTCAGAGAGCTGCTTTTTTTCATGCTATGTTAACTAAATATAACAATTGGCTACCGGAAACTAGAGTGTATAATCGATATTAAGTAATTACGCA
>NW_017011249.1:0-204 GCF_001483705.2 Eufriesea mexicana | reverse complement strand
AATGACAAGTACAGCCATCTACTTGCCAGAGAATAGGGCTATTCAAGATCTATAATCTGGTATCGCTTGGTGTATACATCGCCTAACGCCTTCAATCCAATGGCAAGTACAGCTATCTGCTTGCGAGAGAATAAGTATATTCAAAATCTATAAGCTGTCATAGCTTGACGATTAGATCGCATAACGACTTCAATAGAATGGCAA
>NW_017011248.1:0-204 GCF_001483705.2 Eufriesea mexicana | reverse complement strand
TGCTATAGCCATTGCAATGCTGCAGAATCTGGCTTGAAAATTCAATTTTATTGACATTTTTGTATATTATCGTGTTAAGCTATCTTTCTTGCATAAATAAACAGGGTAGATTCTATTGGCGTGCTATAGACATTGCAATGAAGTAGAATCTGGCTTGAAATTTCAATTTTATTCTCATTTTCGACAAATATCGTGGTAAGCAAA
>NW_017011247.1:0-204 GCF_001483705.2 Eufriesea mexicana | reverse complement strand
CTAAAGGTATGCTTTTATAAAGCAGATAAAGCATCTAAAAGTAATGGTACATTAATTGGAGATACAAAATTCTTTTGAGATAGTGAATGAAATATGAATAACTTACCTGGTAATTATGATGTGGATATATCTAGTAATTTAAAATTTAAAAACAAGATACACATTTAATTATTGGTAGTCCAACTGCTGATTATTCCAAAATGA
>NW_017011246.1:0-204 GCF_001483705.2 Eufriesea mexicana | reverse complement strand
AATAGAATCCTTTCTCTTTATGTATGCCAAAAAGTTGGCGCACCACCATACTAGTCGATAATGGGCTTTCCGGTCAGATTCTACTGCAATGCAAGTGCTTCAGCAAACCAATGGAATCTTTCCTTCGTATTTATTCAGATTCGTCTGCTCACCGCGATGTTAGACGAAAATGTCAATAAATTTGAAGATTCCAGTCTGATTCTA
>NW_017011245.1:0-204 GCF_001483705.2 Eufriesea mexicana | reverse complement strand
TACAGCCATCTACTTGCCAGAGAATAAGTCTACTAAAAATCTATAAGCTGCCACAGCTTGGCGGTTAGATCGCCAAACGCCTTCAATCCAATGGCAAGTACAGACACCTGCATGCTAGAAAATAGGTGTATTCAAAATCTTCAACCAGTTACAGCTTGTTGAATAGATCGCTTAACGCCTTCAGTCCAATGTCAGGTACAGCCA
>NW_017011244.1:0-204 GCF_001483705.2 Eufriesea mexicana | reverse complement strand
TCCGTGGCTTCATAAATTCTAACTTATTGCAATTTCATTTCCATTAATTTCTCCATTTTCGAAAATTTTCACTAATACACTTATTTTCATTATATATGAAAAATCTTATTTTCTCATAGAAATATCTTTGCTTTTCGCCACTTGAATGTCCGTATCAATACTTTGTTATTAGCATAGGCCAGAGCCGAAATCCCCTTAAAGTCG
>NW_017011243.1:0-204 GCF_001483705.2 Eufriesea mexicana | reverse complement strand
ATTTTCGACTAATATCGCGGTGGGCTATCTTTCTTCGATAAATAAGGAGGAAATATCCTATTGTCGTGCCATAGCCACTGCAGAGTTATAGAATCTGGCTGGAAAATCCAATTTCATTTACATTTCCGGCTAATATCGTGATGAGCATACTTTCTTGCATAAAGAAGGAGGAAGGACTCTATATCTGTGCTATAGCAAATGCAA
>NW_017011242.1:0-204 GCF_001483705.2 Eufriesea mexicana | reverse complement strand
ATTAGTCGAAAATGTCAATCAAATTGAATTTTCCAGCAAGATTCTATAGCATTGCAATGGTTATACCTTGCCAATATAATCTTAGCTCCTTGTTTATGCAAGGAAGTTCGCTCACCACGATACTAGTAGAAAATGACAATGAAATTGAACGTTCCATCCAGATTCTGTGCCATTGCAATGGCAATTGCACGAAAACAGAATCAT
>NW_017011241.1:0-204 GCF_001483705.2 Eufriesea mexicana | reverse complement strand
TTCTAAAGAAGAGTAGAGCGCAGAAATACAGCGCATTGCAGTGCAACGCTAAAAAGTGAAGGACACCCTAACCAAACCTGACCAAACGTAACTTAAACAAAAGAAGTGTAGCTCAAAATAACGTAACGCGACCACCATTGCTGGCCTACGCAGATCCAAGCAGGATATAGTGGAGCAGAGTCGATCGCAGAAATCACACGGAAA
>NW_017011240.1:0-204 GCF_001483705.2 Eufriesea mexicana | reverse complement strand
TGGCAAGTACAGCCATCTACTTGCCAGAGAATTGGTCTTTTCAAAATCTATAATCCGTTGTAGATTGGTGAATAGGTCGACCGACGCATTCAATACAATGGAAAGTACAACCATTTTCTTGCCAGAGAATATGTCTATTGGAAATCTATAGTCTGTTATAACTTGGTGAATAGATAGCCTAACGCCTTGAATCCAATGGCAAGT
>NW_017011239.1:0-204 GCF_001483705.2 Eufriesea mexicana | reverse complement strand
AGTGGATTTCCGCATTCTTGTTTGCTCTAATATACTCTGTTTGGCCCTGGGGATGACGGCAACGGTGGTCTCGGTACGGTGGATCGCGATATGTTACGTAAAGAAATAGCGATCACTATTGCTGGCGCCACCAGGGACAACCGGAATATACTAGATCACAGTAGATCGCAAATGTTCGCCGCATTGCAATGTAAAGAGCAGAAG
>NW_017011238.1:0-204 GCF_001483705.2 Eufriesea mexicana | reverse complement strand
GTTAGTGTCCTTCATTGCTCGTCATCCCACAGTAGTATATTCTACTCGCTTAAACATTCATAGACAGGTGTGATTTTCGTCATCCGAGAAACACGTGAGCGATGGTCCCTGTCTCCCCCACCATAATCCTTCTTCTTGCGCTAGATAGAGATAGACGGCTACCATATGGTTGCCATAAATCGCAGGCTCTCAACAGTTCCTAAG
>NW_017011237.1:0-204 GCF_001483705.2 Eufriesea mexicana | reverse complement strand
TTTTCATGGGCGTACTCAGTAGTGCATTGTCAATTGATAATATATCCATTTGTAGTTAGCATACCCTTTCAACAATCTATAGATGATATAGGTTCGAAATAGGCCGTGCATTTTTTAATCCAACGGCTATAGTACTGTTTCGACGTTTGCACTCAATACTCTGTTGTCGATCCTCAATATCCCTAGTGTTTGTTGATCTACCGA
>NW_017011236.1:0-204 GCF_001483705.2 Eufriesea mexicana | reverse complement strand
GCGGATGTATGTATGTATGGCTGTATGTATCGATGGATGTATGAAAGGATGTATGTATGGATGTATATATTTATGGATGTATGGATGGAATGATGAATGAATGGAGGGATGTATGGATTTATGGATGTATGGATGTATGTGTGGATGGATGTATGGACGAATGTATGGTTGGATGGATGTATGGATGGATGGATTTATGGATGT
>NW_017011235.1:0-204 GCF_001483705.2 Eufriesea mexicana | reverse complement strand
CTAAGTTCCATTAGGGTAGTTTTAACTTTTGTGCTGTACACAGCAATTCGGTGGACCTCTGCGGCATTTTGTGCTCTGCTACGTCCTGCTTGACTTCGGAGGGCAGGGGCGGGTATAACGGTTTCTGCGAGTCAGGTTGATTTAATCTGTGTTACGTTATGTTCTGTTAGCATGCGTTAGGCTTACGTAGCATTCACTTTACTG
>NW_017011234.1:0-204 GCF_001483705.2 Eufriesea mexicana | reverse complement strand
AGCACATTCCATATCATTGCAACGGTTTTAGCACGCCAAACGAATATTTCCTCCTTATTTATAAAGGAAAGGTAGCGCACCACAATAATATTCGAAAATGTCGATAAAGTTGAATTTTTCATCCAGATTCTATAGTATTGAAATGGCTATAGCACTCCAATAGATTCTTTCCACCTTGTTTATGCAAGAAAGTTAGCTTTCCAC
>NW_017011233.1:0-204 GCF_001483705.2 Eufriesea mexicana | reverse complement strand
CTGTGTTCTACTTCCCACTAATGCGTTCTGTTCCGCTCTGGGGAGGCCAGCAATGGCGGTCGCAGCGCGTTAGAATGAGTGAGGTTTTTTTGGTGATGAACGATTGGTTAGGATAGGAGAGTATAACTTTGACTTTAGTGCTATTGCCTGCTATGAAGTGGATCGCTGCGCCGGACGGCACTCTAATTCTTTCAGCACGTCTAT
>NW_017011232.1:0-204 GCF_001483705.2 Eufriesea mexicana | reverse complement strand
TTGACATTTTCGACTAATATCGTTGTGAACTAACTTTCTTGCATAAATAGGGAGTAAATATTCGATTGGCGTGCTACTACCATTGCAGCGCTATAGAATATTGTTGGAAAATCCAATTTTACTGTCATTTTAGACCAATACCGCTGTGAGCCACCTTTCATGCATAAATAAGGAGGAATAATTCTATTGGCGTGCTATAGGCAT
>NW_017011231.1:0-204 GCF_001483705.2 Eufriesea mexicana | reverse complement strand
CATGATCTGATCTGAAGTGAACTGACCTGAACTGACCTGACATGAACTGAACTGACCTTACCTTACCAGACACGACATGACATGACCTGACTTGACCTGACCTGACCTGACATAACCTGACCTGACCTGACCTGACCTGATCTGGCCTGACCTGACATCTCCTGACGTGACCTGAACAGACATGACATGACATTACCTGACCTG
>NW_017011230.1:0-204 GCF_001483705.2 Eufriesea mexicana | reverse complement strand
CATACATATATATTCATCCATACATCCATACATCCGTCCATCCGTCCATCCGTCCATCCATACCTTCGTACATCCGTACATCCATACATCCATACATCCACACATCCACACATGCATACATCCATACTTTCTAACATCCATAGATTCATACATACATACATGCATACATGCATACATCCATACATCCACCCATCCACAAATCCA
>NW_017011229.1:0-204 GCF_001483705.2 Eufriesea mexicana | reverse complement strand
GTTTGGTTGGGATATATTCGACTTTTGTGCTATACACTCCCATTCGGTGGATTTCTGCGCCCTGCGTTGCTCTAATATGCTCAGCCCATCACTCGGGAGGCCAGCAAAAGCGGTCGCGGCACGTTAGGTTGTGTTAAATTACGTTTGGATATGTTAGGTTACGTTGTGTTAGATTGCGATAGCTTTGACTTTTGTGTTACACAC
>NW_017011228.1:0-204 GCF_001483705.2 Eufriesea mexicana | reverse complement strand
TGTTCGGCTGATATCGCGGTGAGTTAACTTCCTCGCATAAATAAGGAGGAAAGGTCCTATTGGCGTGCTATAGGCTTTGCAATGCTATAGAATCTTGCAGGAAAATTCAAATTTATTGACATTTTCGACGAATATCATGGGGAGCTAACTATCTTGCATAAACAAGGAGGAAAGATTACATTGGCAAGCTATAACCATTGCAAT
>NW_017011227.1:0-204 GCF_001483705.2 Eufriesea mexicana | reverse complement strand
CTCTAGCGCATTCTGCATGGCTCAGGGGACGCCGGAAGCAGTTGTCGCGACACGTTATGTTGATCTCTGTTACGTTCGGTTAGGTTGGGTTGGGTCAGTTTGGGTTAGTGTACCTTCTACTTTTGTGCTATACACTGCTACTCGATGGATTTCGGCGCCCTACATTGCTCTACTATTCTCTTCTCGACTCTGGGGAGGGAGCAA
>NW_017011226.1:0-204 GCF_001483705.2 Eufriesea mexicana | reverse complement strand
GATTCTATTGGCGCGCTGTAGCCATTGCAATGCTTTAGAATATTGCTGGGAATTTCAATTTTAATGACATTTTGGAATAATATCGTGGTGTGGTATATATCTTGTATAAATAAGGAGGAAGGATTCTATTGGCGCGCTGTAGCCATTGCAATGCCGTAGAATATTGCTGGGAATTTCAATTTTATTGACATTTTGGAATAATAT
>NW_017011225.1:0-204 GCF_001483705.2 Eufriesea mexicana | reverse complement strand
TGGTAGGTTGGGTTATGTTACGTTTGGCTCTGTTAGGTCATGCTACCTTGACTTTTATGCTATCCACTCCTATTCGGTGGATTCCTGCACTCTAATGTGCTCTAATATGCTCTACCTTACTCTACGAAGGCCTTCAATTCTGGTCGCGGCATGTTATGTTGTGTTATACTACGTCTGGTTGGGTTCGGTTAGGTCAGGTTAGGT
>NW_017011224.1:0-204 GCF_001483705.2 Eufriesea mexicana | reverse complement strand
GCCGTTTTCCGCACGCCGCGTGGGCTCCACCCAACCTGACCCGTCGGCAATCAGGAGCATGTCGTCCGGGTAACACGTCAGGATCTGACTGTGGGGGAGGGGAGTGCACAACACGGCGTCGTACGCGAGACCCGTAGGATTGGCCCGAGTGCCGATCCCTGTGGAACACGGCAGTTCGCCGTCCGCGCAACGGTCGTGTACCGT
>NW_017011223.1:0-204 GCF_001483705.2 Eufriesea mexicana | reverse complement strand
CAACATACCTCAACATGTCGTGCCGAGGCCATTATTATTGGCATCCCAAGAGTATAAGAGGGTGCAGTAGAGCAATGTACAGCGTAGACATGCAGCGAATAGCAATGTGCAGCACAAAACTTGATACCAACCCATCTTAAGCTATCCAAACGTAATAGAGCCAAACTATTCGTAACTTATCCTAACCTGCCGAGACAACTATTA
>NW_017011222.1:0-204 GCF_001483705.2 Eufriesea mexicana | reverse complement strand
GAATTTGCCACTCTGATTCTATAGCATTGCAATGGCTATTGCATGCCAATAGAATCTTTCCTCGTTATTTATGCAACAAAATAAGTTCACCTCGTTATTAGTCAAAAATGTCAATAAAATTGAATTTTCCAGTCAGATTCGTTAGCACTGCAATGGCTATAGCATGCCAATAGAATCTTTCCTCCTCATTTATGCAACAAAATT
>NW_017011221.1:0-204 GCF_001483705.2 Eufriesea mexicana | reverse complement strand
AGAGGATCGCGCTTGTGAGTTTCTGAGGAGCAAAATCACCATGTGGGAATCCCAAGGAGAATGAGAAAATGGCAAAAAGGTTTCAAGTGCATTTAAAGTCGATAAGAAGACTATAAAGTGCCACAAATGTGGAAAAGATAGACACATAGCACGAAATTGTCAAAATACAAGTAGACCAAGTAACAGTGGTGGTTCTCACTGGCA
>NW_017011220.1:0-204 GCF_001483705.2 Eufriesea mexicana | reverse complement strand
GATCTTGAAAATTCACAGAAAAATTTGACAAATTCGATAGCTTTCTCCGACAGATTGGATTATAACACTCGATCGAGCGGATTCTTGCTTAAAATATTTTTAATAACGACGAATAGGTGATTTTCTATGACGAGGGACTGTCACTGGAAATCGTCATGAATGATCAGTGACGATCACAGCGATCGCTCATGACCTGCTCGATGC
>NW_017011219.1:0-204 GCF_001483705.2 Eufriesea mexicana | reverse complement strand
ATACATACACTCATACATTCATTCATGCATACTTTCATACATACATCCTTACATACATCCAAATATGAATCCATACATACATCCATAAAAACATCCTTACATACATCCATGCATTCTTCCACACAAACATCCGCACATACGTCCATCCATACATACATACATACATCCATCCATACATTCATACATACACCCACACGTACATCC
>NW_017011218.1:0-204 GCF_001483705.2 Eufriesea mexicana | reverse complement strand
ATAGAACATCTCATTAGAGCTACTGACCTGTAATGTGTATTTGAATATAGTGTGCATACCTGGCTGAATTATGGTTTAAGTAATTTTTCCACTATATAACTAAACGAATCTAAATTATGATCGATGATCAAATAAAAACTCTAGAAAAGGAAATGGTTAGCATTCAAATGCTGAACTAAGATACTGAACTCTGTCTTCGAAGGA
>NW_017011217.1:0-204 GCF_001483705.2 Eufriesea mexicana | reverse complement strand
ATTTTATGGAAGGCGTTAGGCGATCTATTCACCATGCTATAACAGGTTAGAGGTTTTGAATAGGCCAATTCTCTTGCAAGTAGATGGGTGTAGTTGCCATTGGTTGAAGACGTTAGGCGACCTATTCTCCAAGCTATATCAGATTATAGATTTTGATAGACCAATTCTCTGGCAAGTAGATGGCTGTACTTGCCATTGTATTGA
>NW_017011216.1:0-204 GCF_001483705.2 Eufriesea mexicana | reverse complement strand
GATAGGTTAGGATAGGATAGCTATGGCTTTTGTGCTATAGCCTGTAACTAGGTGGATTTCTGGACGCTACAGCGCTCTCACGTTTTCAGCTTGGATCTGGGAATGCCGGCAATATTGCTGTCGGCAACCTACGTTGAGTCTCGTTGCGATCGGTTAGGTTGGATTAGGCTGAGTTTGGTTAGGATAGATTCCTCTTTTGTGGTG
>NW_017011215.1:0-204 GCF_001483705.2 Eufriesea mexicana | reverse complement strand
TTGTATTTTCCAGCCACATTCTATACCATTGCAATGGCTATAGCAGTAAAAAGCATCTTTCCTTCTTACTTACGCAGGGAAGTTAGCTCACCACGGTATTGGTCGAAAATTTCAACAAAATTGAACTTTCCAACCAGATTATATAGCATTGCGACGGCTATAGCCCGCCAATTGTATCCTTCCTCTTTATTTATGAAAGAAAGG
>NW_017011214.1:0-204 GCF_001483705.2 Eufriesea mexicana | reverse complement strand
GCGATCGGCGATCTATTCACTAAGCTATAACAGGACATATACTTTGTATAGACATATTCTATGACAAGTAGATGGCTGTACTTGCCATTGACTGAAGGCGTTAGGCGACCGATTCACCAATCTATAACAAATTATAGACTATGAATACACGTATTCTCTTGCAAGTAGATGGCTGTACTTGCCATTGGATTGATGGTGTTAGGC
>NW_017011213.1:0-204 GCF_001483705.2 Eufriesea mexicana | reverse complement strand
TTAGTCGAAAATGTCAATAAAATTGAATTTTCCAGTCAGATTCTTTAGCATTGCAATGGCTACGGCACGCCAATAGAATCTTTTCTCATTATTTATTTAATAAAATTAGCTCACCACGATATTAGTCGAAAATGACAATAGAATTGAATTTTCCAGGCATATTCTATAGCATTGCGACTGCTATAGCACGCCAATTGAATCCTT
>NW_017011212.1:0-204 GCF_001483705.2 Eufriesea mexicana | reverse complement strand
ATAATAGAAATGTCAAAGATATCCAAACAAAACACATGCTAAAATAACCTTACCACACGTAACGTAACTAGACCTAACAAGCCTTCACAACAGTTGCTGACCTCCCCAGAGTACGGCTGCATATATTAGAGCAGAGTAGAACGCAGGAATCCTCCGAATAGCAGTGTAAAGCGCAAAGGTCACAGTTACACTATCCCAACCTTA
>NW_017011211.1:0-204 GCF_001483705.2 Eufriesea mexicana | reverse complement strand
ATTACGATCGGTTATGTCGAGTTTGTTTAGGTTAGGATAGGTTAGCATTGACTCTTAAGCTACGCACGGGTGCTCGTTGGATTTTAGCGCTCTACGTTGCTCTAACATGCTCTGTCTGGCGCTGGGGAGGCTAGCAATGGATGTCTCGTCACGATACGTTCAGTTAGTATACGTTTGGTTATGTTACTTTTGGTTAGGTTAAGA
>NW_017011210.1:0-204 GCF_001483705.2 Eufriesea mexicana | reverse complement strand
GCAAGATTCTGTAGCATTGAAATGCCTACAGCACGCCAACAGCATATTTCCTCCTTATTTATGTAAGAAGGTTATATCTCCACGAGATTAGTCGCACATGTAAATAAAATTGAACTTTCCAGCCAGATTTTATATCATTGCGACGGCTATAGCACGCCAGCATAATCTACCCTCCTTATTTCTGCAATAAAGTTAGCTCACCAC
>NW_017011209.1:0-204 GCF_001483705.2 Eufriesea mexicana | reverse complement strand
TGTGTATAGCACAAAAGTCGAACACATCATGACATAACCTGACCATATCTAACCTAACCAAACATAGCATAACTCACCCAAATGTACAGAGACCACAATTGCTGGACACCCCAGGGCCTAGCAGAACACATCAGAGCACAGCAGAATGCAGAAATCCGCCGAAGAGCAATGTATAGCGCAAAAGTCAACGCTATCGTTTCCTAA
>NW_017011208.1:0-204 GCF_001483705.2 Eufriesea mexicana | reverse complement strand
GTTAGGATAGGATAGCTTTGACTTTTGTGCTATACGCTACTATTCGGTTGATTTCTGAGCTCTTCGTTGCTCTACTATACTCTGCTCGACTGCCGGGATGGAAACAATAGTGCTCGTTGCACGTTTGGTTCAGTTAGCTTCCGCTTCGTCAGGTTAGAATAGGTAAAGTTTGATTAGGGTTGCTTTGACTTTCGTGCTGTGCAC
>NW_017011207.1:0-204 GCF_001483705.2 Eufriesea mexicana | reverse complement strand
AGGTTAGGCTATGTTTGGTCAGGATGGCTTTGACTTTTGTGCGATACACTGCTCTTCCGTGATATTCTGCGCCCTACAGTTCTCTAACCTGTTCTGCTTCGCTATGGGGAGGCCAGCGATAGAGGTCTTGTCTAGTTAGGGTTTGCTATTCTACGTTTGGATATGTTAGGTTTTGTCTGGCTAAGTTAGAATGTCTTTGACTTT
>NW_017011206.1:0-204 GCF_001483705.2 Eufriesea mexicana | reverse complement strand
CTTTCTTGCATCCATGCGGAAGAAAGGTTCCATTGACGTGTTACAGCCATTGCATTGCAATAGGGACTGAGTGGAGAGATCAATTTTATTGACATTTTCAACTTTCAACGTAGTGAGCAAACCTTCTCGCATAAATAAGGAGGAAAGATTCTATTGGCGAGATATAGTCTTTGCAACGCAGTAGAATCAGACTGGAAAGTTCAA
>NW_017011205.1:0-204 GCF_001483705.2 Eufriesea mexicana | reverse complement strand
TCGAGTAATGCTTCGTTTCGTTTGTTTAGGTTAGCTCAGGTAAGGTTTGGATGTCTTTAACATTTGTGCTATACACTGCATTGTGGCTGATTTGTGCGCACACCTGTTCACTAATATTTTTTGTTCGGATCTGTGGAGGCCAGCAGTAGTGTCCTCAGCACGTTACGTTGAGTTAGGCTACGTTTTGATAGGTTATGTTAGTTT
>NW_017011204.1:0-204 GCF_001483705.2 Eufriesea mexicana | reverse complement strand
AAACGTAATCTAACACAACCAAACGTGCCATACCACTGTTGCTCGGATCTCGAGAGTCGGGTAGAGTATAGTAGAGCAATGTAGAGCTCAGAAATCCACCGCAAAGCAGCGTACTACACAAAAGTCGAAGCTATCCTATCTTAACGTATCCCAACGTAACGCAACCATACGCAACGTAGCCCAGACTAACGTGCCGAGGACGCA
>NW_017011203.1:0-204 GCF_001483705.2 Eufriesea mexicana | reverse complement strand
TCGATCGTTGTCTCGCTGTTCGCGGAAACACGCTCCTGCTCTCGTATCGTCTCTCAGCCCTTCGGTACTCTCTTTCCTCCGTTTCTCCCTGTAAAATTCCACCCCCCGAAACGCGTAAAAATAGTCGCCGCGTCTGCGGATCGGCGAAACGCGTAAACGTACTCGATCGCGTTTCGTACGCGTTCCATATTTTTCCCGCCGGCA
>NW_017011202.1:0-204 GCF_001483705.2 Eufriesea mexicana | reverse complement strand
ATGGTTTTTACTTTTGTGCTATACACGACAATTCGGTGGATTCCTGCGCTCTACTGTGCCCCAATATGTTCTGCTTGTCTCTCTGGACTGGAGAAATGGCGATCTCGTCACGTTAGCTTGAGTTGCGATACGTGTGGTAACGTTACGTCTGGTCTGGTTAGGATAGGGTGGCTTTGACTTTTATGCTGTACACCGCTATTCCGT
>NW_017011201.1:0-204 GCF_001483705.2 Eufriesea mexicana | reverse complement strand
GGAGGAGGAGCACGCGGACTCGAATGATATCGATGGCATACTGGAATCAATAATTGAGGTGTTGAAAGAGGGCCCTGCCGGGGGAACTGGCGGCAGGAGAGGCGAGAGAAATAGAAAGGAAAGGAAAAAGTCGGAAAAGGATAAAAGGAAAGAAAGTGATCGCACTCGCCGCAGAAAATTCCAGTATGCCAGACACCAGCAGAT
>NW_017011200.1:0-204 GCF_001483705.2 Eufriesea mexicana | reverse complement strand
CAATGTAATAGGATCTGGCTGGAGAGAACAATTTTGTTGACATTTTCGACTAATATTGTGGTGGGCTACCTTTCTTGCATAAACAACGTGGAAAGATCCTCTTGGTGTGCTACAACCATAGCAATGCCAAAGTATCTGGATGGAAAATTCAATTTTGTTGACATTTTTGACTAATATCGTGGAGAGCTAACTTTCTTGCATAAA
>NW_017011199.1:0-204 GCF_001483705.2 Eufriesea mexicana | reverse complement strand
GCATCGCCAGAGCCAAGCAGGGCATATGAGAGAAGAGTGGGGCGCAGGATGCATAGAATCGCAGTGTACAGCAAAAAAGTGGTAGCTATTCAGACCTAACCAAAGATAACGTAGCCTGACCTAAAGTAGACTAACCAAACGTAACGTGTCGAGAAATTATTGCTGGACTCCCCAGAGCCGAGCAGAACATACTAGAGCACAGTA
>NW_017011198.1:0-204 GCF_001483705.2 Eufriesea mexicana | reverse complement strand
TACACTCCTGTACGGTGGATTTCAGCGCTCTACTGTGCTCTGCTATGAACTGCTTGGCTCTGGGGAGACAGCAACAGCGGTCTCGGCACGTCAGGTTTGGCTAGGCTATATTGGGTTATGTCCTGTTGGTTTCGGTTAGGATTGGTTAGCTTGGACTTTTCTAATATACACAGCGATTCTATGGATTTCTGCGTTCTACTCTCC
>NW_017011197.1:0-204 GCF_001483705.2 Eufriesea mexicana | reverse complement strand
CCGCCCATACATACATCGAACCATACATCCATCCATCCATACATGCACCCGTCCATACATCCAACGTTCCATACATCAATATATTCATACATCCATACATACATACATCCATACATCCACGCATCCGTACAACCATACTTATCTAAGTCCATACAAGCACACATACATACATCCATAAGTACGTCCAACCGTACAACCATCCAT
>NW_017011196.1:0-204 GCF_001483705.2 Eufriesea mexicana | reverse complement strand
GAGAATAAGTCAATTCAAAATACGTAACCTGTCATAGCTTGGTGATTAGGTCGCGTAACGCCTCCAATCCAATGGCAGGTACAGCCATCTACTTGTCAGAGAATTGTTCTATTGGGAATCTATAGCCTGTTATAGCTCGGTGAAAAGATCGCCAAACGCCTTCAATCCAATGGCAAGTACAACCACCTGCTTGCCAGGGAATAG
>NW_017011195.1:0-204 GCF_001483705.2 Eufriesea mexicana | reverse complement strand
TTCCAGCCAGATTCTATAGCATTGCATTGGCTGTAGCACGCCACTAGTATCTTTCCTCCTTATTTATGCACGAAAGTAAGCCCACCACGGTATTAGTTGAAAACATCAATAACATTGAATTTTCCAGCCAGATTCTACTGTATTTCAATGGCTATATCACGCCAATAGTATCTGTCGTCCTTATTTATGTAAGGAAGTTAGGTC
>NW_017011194.1:0-204 GCF_001483705.2 Eufriesea mexicana | reverse complement strand
CACTATTGCTGGCCTCCACAGAGCCAAGCAGAGCATAGTGCTGGAGAGCAGAGCGCAGATGTCCATAGAGTCGCAGTGTACAGCAGGAGAGACGAAGTCATCCAAACATAACCATAGCAAACGTAACCCAACAGAACGTATGGTATCCCAACCTGTAGTGCCACGACCGTTATTGCTGGCCTCGCGAGAGCTAAGCAGTGTAGA
>NW_017011193.1:0-204 GCF_001483705.2 Eufriesea mexicana | reverse complement strand
CTAATACCCTGGTGAGCTAATTTTCTTGCACAAATAAGGAGGAGAGATTCCATTGTTGTGCTACAGCCATTGCAATGCTATAGAAACTGCATTGATAGTTCAATTTTATTGACTTTTTCGACATATATCGTGTTGAGCTGACTCCTTTGCATACGTAAGGAGGAAGGATACTTTTGGCGTACTATAGCCATTGCAATGCTATAG
>NW_017011192.1:0-204 GCF_001483705.2 Eufriesea mexicana | reverse complement strand
TAGGTTATCTTGGTTTAGGTAGGGATAACTTTGTCTCTGGCGCTACACACTGCTATCCTGTGGTCTTCTGCGATCTATTGCGCGCTGTCGCACTCTGCTCGTCTCTTGCGGCGCCAATAATTGTGGTCGCGGCACGTTGGATGTAGTTATTCTGCGTTTGGCTTGGTAAGATTGAGTTATGTTAGCATAGGATGACTGCGACTT
>NW_017011191.1:0-204 GCF_001483705.2 Eufriesea mexicana | reverse complement strand
AATCTGACTGGAAAATTAAATTTTATTGACATTTTCGACTAATATCGTGGTGAGGTAATTTTGCTGCATAAATAAGGGAGAAAGATTCTATTGACATGCTATAGCCATTGCATTGCTATTGAACCTGACAGGAAAATTCTATTTTCTTTACATTTCCGACTAATATCGTGGTCAGCTAATTTTGTTGTATAAATAAGGAGGAAA
>NW_017011190.1:0-204 GCF_001483705.2 Eufriesea mexicana | reverse complement strand
GATAGCGCTCGTAGGAGCGCAGAAGTCTATAGAATAGCAATGTGTGCCACAAAAGTCAAAGCTGCCCTAACCTAACACAACGTATCCTAACATGACCATACGTAACCTGACGTGCCGCGACAACCGTTTCTGGCAACCCGGGAGCAGAGTAGAGCGGAATAGACCAATGTAGAGCGCAGGAGTACGCAGAATAGCAGTGTATAG
>NW_017011189.1:0-204 GCF_001483705.2 Eufriesea mexicana | reverse complement strand
GTTGAGTTAGAATAGTTTCGGTTACGCTAGGTTGCGTTGCCTTCGGTTAGTGTAGCTTTGCGTTTCCTGCTGTATGCTGTTATTAGGTGGAATTGTGCGTTCTACAGTGCTATTCCATGCCCTGCTCGAGTTTGTGGGGCACACGAAAAGTGGTCGTGTCGCGTTATATTTACTTATGTTACGTTTGGCTATGTTACGATTTCC
>NW_017011188.1:0-204 GCF_001483705.2 Eufriesea mexicana | reverse complement strand
CCTGGCCAAAATAAACCGAAGTTTGCCAAACGTAACCTAACTCACCCTAACGTGCCTAGACCACTATTGTTGACCCCCTACATCCAAGCAGAATATACTCAAGCGCAGTGGAGCGCAGAAGTCTGCCACACTGCAGTGTAGAGCACAAACGTCAAAGATACCCTAACCCAACCTCATGTAGCCAAACCTAGCCAAACGAAGCCT
>NW_017011187.1:0-204 GCF_001483705.2 Eufriesea mexicana | reverse complement strand
CACCGCACTGCAGTGTATAGCACATAGGTCAAAGATGCCCTAAACTAACTTTTCCAAACATAACATGACCAAACGTAACCTAACTCAACATAACGTGCCTCGAACAAGGTTTCTGGTCTCCACGTCGCCAGGCCAATCCGGTTAGAGGATAGCAGAGCGCTGAATTCCATTAGGTGGCAGGGCACACCGCAAAAGTCAATGATA
>NW_017011186.1:0-204 GCF_001483705.2 Eufriesea mexicana | reverse complement strand
ACAAATTGAAAAAATACTTAAATAGTTAATACTCTACCAATTAATTAGCAATTATAGGTTTGCAAAGACTCTAGCTGCTTCTGCTAAGTTCCATGAGGCATGAGATAGACAGCGACATCTTTATTTCTCAATTATTATAGTCTGGAATATTGGTTTTCAACCAATTTTCAGTAATAATTTTTAAATGAGGCTTAAGAATTTTTA
>NW_017011185.1:0-204 GCF_001483705.2 Eufriesea mexicana | reverse complement strand
TTGAAGTATGGATGGATGGATGTATGGATCGGTGAATGTATGGATTGGTGGACGCATGGATGGTTGGATGTGTGGATGTATGGATGTACTGATGTATGTATGGATGCATGAATAGATGTATGAACGGACATGTGTATGGATGTATGGATGCGTGTATGGAAGGTCGTATGTATGGGTGCATGTATGGATGCATGTATGGATGTA
>NW_017011184.1:0-204 GCF_001483705.2 Eufriesea mexicana | reverse complement strand
TGGCGTACTATAGGCATTGCAATGCTGTAGAACCTAGACGGAAAATACAATTTTACTGACATTTTCGACTAGTATCGTCGTGAGCTAACTTCCTTGCCTGAATAAGGGGAAAAGATGCTTTTTGAGTGCTTTAGCCATTGCAATGATACAGTTTGCTGCTGGAAAATACAATTTTGTTGACATTTTCGACTAATATCGCGGTGT
>NW_017011183.1:0-204 GCF_001483705.2 Eufriesea mexicana | reverse complement strand
ACAGCAATGGTGTACGCGGCACGTTATGTTGAGTTAGGTTACGATGGGTAAGGTTGGGTTAGTGGGTGTTAGGTCCGGGTGGCTTTTAGTTTTCTGCTATGAACTGCGATTGTTATGAATTTCTGTTCATTGGTCCCCTCCAATATGTTCTGCTCGGCCCGGGGAAGGCCAGCAATAGTGGTCGCGTCACGTTAGATTTAGATA
>NW_017011182.1:0-204 GCF_001483705.2 Eufriesea mexicana | reverse complement strand
GGACGGATGGATGGATGTATGGAAGAGTGTATGTATGGATGTATGTATGGACGAATGTATTGGCGTATGTATGGATGTATGTATTTATGTATGTATGTATGTATGGGTGGATGTATGAATGGACATGTGTATGGATGTGTTGATGCGTGTATGGAAGGGCGTATGTATGGATGCATGTATGGATGGATGTATGGATGTGTGTAT
>NW_017011181.1:0-204 GCF_001483705.2 Eufriesea mexicana | reverse complement strand
GCCCATGCTAACATAACCCAACAAAACGTAACCTAACAAAGCCTAACGTGCCATTGCCAATATTTCTGGCCGCCCCAGAGAGAAGCAGGGTATACTAGAGCACAGTAGAATGGGGAAACCAACCGAACATCAGTGTACAGTACAAAAGTCATAGCTATCCTATCCTAACCTAACCAATCGTAACATTGCACGCGTAACCGAACT
>NW_017011180.1:0-204 GCF_001483705.2 Eufriesea mexicana | reverse complement strand
CTCCAGGTGCAGTATGGATTTAGAAAGCTCCCGTCCCATCACCGTGCGAGATGATTGGGGCTAGCATCCCAGATCGTCAAATTGGCATGACCGATTTTGTCCTGTGGTACATTTGGTTCGAGCTGATTGGGCGTACCCAAATCCCCACATACGGCGCGTTCGGGTGTTTGTTCCCTCTACCCTTCGGGGGGGGGGGGGGGGGGC
>NW_017011179.1:0-204 GCF_001483705.2 Eufriesea mexicana | reverse complement strand
CGCTCTACTGTACTCTAGCAAATCCTGCTTGGCTTTGCGGAGGACAGCAGTAGTGGCCTTGGCGCGATAGGTTGTGTCAGATCACGTTTGGCGGCATTAAGTTTGGTTAGGTTAGGAAAATATAGCTCTGGCTTTTGTGCTATAAGCTGCTATTCGGCGGACTTCTGGCCTCTTCTGTTCTCTAATATACTGTGCTTGGCTCTG
>NW_017011178.1:0-204 GCF_001483705.2 Eufriesea mexicana | reverse complement strand
CCATCCACAATTCCGCCAATCCAGTCAGCCGTCCATCCATACATACATCCATACATACATCGTTCCATACATCCATACATCCATACATACATCCGTCAATACATCCATACAAACATCCATACAATCGTCCATACATACATGCATAGATATATCAATGCATACATCCATACATACATCCGTTCTTCCGTCCATCCACCCAACCAT
>NW_017011177.1:0-204 GCF_001483705.2 Eufriesea mexicana | reverse complement strand
TATTGCAATTTTAGGGTGACAAATGGCTGACACATTATGCCTCAAATTGTTATCGTCTTACGAGACAGAGCTGAGTAAGGCCATGATCACATTACTTCAACCGTTGGCCTAACTTAATCACTGATGATTTAAGTTTAACCCCAATTCTAGAGTAATCAATGTATGGTACGGTTATGGCTAAAAACATTTACAATTGAGAGTACG
>NW_017011176.1:0-204 GCF_001483705.2 Eufriesea mexicana | reverse complement strand
TGACGTTACTTTTCTGCCCTTATATATTGTGCTTTGGTTCACCTCTCGCTCTTTCTCTGTATATATCGCCAAAGTATTTCATGTATCTCAATAAATTAAACCTAAAATTCCCAACTTGGCTGTTCTTTTCTTTTCCTGATTAAATATATGCTAATGTGTGAACTGTTAAGAAAGGTACAAGATATTGGTGTCCATTTCTATCCA
>NW_017011175.1:0-204 GCF_001483705.2 Eufriesea mexicana | reverse complement strand
GACCTGACCTGACCTGACCTGGCCTGACTGATCTTACCTGACCTGACCTGACCTGTCCTTTCCGGACCTGAACTGCACTGACCTGACATGTCCACAGGAGACCTGAAGAGACGTGACCTGACCTGACCTGACCAGACGGATCTGACCTGACCTGACCAGACCTTACCTGTTCTCTCCTGACCTGAACTGAACTGACCTGACTTG
>NW_017011174.1:0-204 GCF_001483705.2 Eufriesea mexicana | reverse complement strand
GTTTCACCTTTATGCTATACACAGCAATGCGGTGGATTCCTGCCCTCTGCTGTGCACTAGTATGTTCTGCTTGGCTCTGTAACGCCAGCGATAGTGACGTTTGCACGTTAGGTTGCGTTATGTTATGTTTGGATAGGTTAAGTCAAGCTCGGTCAGGTTAACTTCGACTTCCGAGAAATTCACTGCTGTTCGGAGGATTTCTGC
>NW_017011173.1:0-204 GCF_001483705.2 Eufriesea mexicana | reverse complement strand
CTGCTATTCGGTGGATTTCTGCGCTCTACTCCGCTCTAATATGCTATGCTTGGCACTGGGGATATCAGAAAGCGTGGTCTCGGCACGTTAGTTTCAGTTAGCCTTCGTATGGCTAGGTTAAGTCGTGTCAGGTTAGGTTATGTCGTCTTTGACATTTGTGGTTTGGACCTCAGTGCGGCGGATTTCTGCGCTCTCCTGTGTTCT
>NW_017011172.1:0-204 GCF_001483705.2 Eufriesea mexicana | reverse complement strand
GCTTCGCTCTGGGGGGCCGAAAATGGTGATCCCGCTCGTCTTGCCTGGATGGACTCCGATTGGATAGACTAGACTAGGTCAGATATGGCTTGTATATATTTCACGTTGCGCTTTGCACTGCTATCCGTTGCATATCCGCGATCTACGTTGCTCTACTATACACCGCACGACTCTGGGGTGGCGAGAAGTGGTGGTCGCGCACGG
>NW_017011171.1:0-204 GCF_001483705.2 Eufriesea mexicana | reverse complement strand
TTAGTCCACCCATCCATACCTCCGTCCATCCATACATCCATCAATCCATGCATCCATACATATGTACATCCATCCATTCATACATCCATACAACCATCCATACATACATCCATGCATCCATCCCTCAATCTATCCATACACCCGTTCATACATACATCCATCCACCCATCCACCCATCCATCCATGCATCCATAGAGACATCAA
>NW_017011170.1:0-204 GCF_001483705.2 Eufriesea mexicana | reverse complement strand
CCCCAGATAAAAGCAGAATATGATAGAGCACAGCGGAGCACAGAAGTCCGTAGGGTGACAGTGCTGAGCACGTATGACAAAGCTATCCTAACCTAACCCAACCAAACCTGACATAACCAAACGTAACGAATTCCATCCAACCGTGCCGAGGCCACAATTGCTGATCTCCACAAAGCCATGCAGAATATACCAGCGCACAGTAGA
>NW_017011169.1:0-204 GCF_001483705.2 Eufriesea mexicana | reverse complement strand
CCAATCCTAGCCTACCGCAAGCTAACATGCCGGGTTCACTATTTCTGGCATTGCCTGATCAAAACGGGTAATATTTGATCACAGTAGATACACAGAAATTCAACCTACTGCGGTGTATAGCGCAAAAATCAAAGCTACACTTTCATAAGCTATACAAGCGTAACGTAGCAAGACGAAACCAAAACTTCCTAACATGCCGAGGCG
>NW_017011168.1:0-204 GCF_001483705.2 Eufriesea mexicana | reverse complement strand
TTATAGCATGGTGAATAGATCGCCTAACTCCTTCAATCCAATGGCAAGTACAGCCAGCTACTTCCCAGAGAATAGGTCTATTCAAAATCTAAAATTTGTTATATCTTGGTGAATAGATCGCCTAACGCCTTCAATCCAATAGCAAGTACAGCCACCTACTTGCAAGAGAATACGTGTATTCAAAATCAATAATTCGTTATCGCT
>NW_017011167.1:0-204 GCF_001483705.2 Eufriesea mexicana | reverse complement strand
AGCGTGCCGCGGCCACCATTGCCCGCCTGCCCAGGTTCGGACAGAGTATAGTACAGTAATGTAGGGGGCAGAAATCCATTGAATAGCAGTTCGCAGCACAAAAGTCGAAGACGTACTAACCGAGACTTCCAAACCTACCCAAGCGAAACGTAACATAACTCAACATAACGTGAAGATACCACAATTTATTACTACTCCAGAGCC
>NW_017011166.1:0-204 GCF_001483705.2 Eufriesea mexicana | reverse complement strand
CTGATATGAAGTTTTCTACTTACCTCTGTAGAGTAAAGCCTCCTCTAATAGAATCAGTTGGTTCTTTCCGAATTTGGTTACGTATATTCGATAAATAGTGCCGGAAGTGCGATCGTGTGTGACAGGCTACTGCGTAGTTTTCGGTCGGCTCTTATCTTGACGAAATAGGGACTGCAGATAAAAATTTTTCCATTTATCTCTGTA
>NW_017011165.1:0-204 GCF_001483705.2 Eufriesea mexicana | reverse complement strand
TCTGGCCTGGTCTGACCTTACCAGACTTGACCTGACCTGACATGACCTGACCTGACCTGACCTGACCGGACTCATCTGTCCTGACTTGACCTGACCTGAACTGACCTGACCTGACCAGACATGTACTGGCCTGACCTGACATCACCAGACTTGACCGGACCTGACATGACCTGACCTGGCGTGACCTGCACTGACCTGAAAGGA
>NW_017011164.1:0-204 GCF_001483705.2 Eufriesea mexicana | reverse complement strand
ATATTAGTCGAAAATGTCAATAAAGTTGAATTTTCCAGGAAGATTCTATAGCTTTGCAATGCCCATAGCAAGCCAGTGGATTCTTGCCTCCTTAGATATGTAAGAAAGTTAGCTCGCCACAATATTAGCCGGAAATGTCAGTAAAATTGAGCTTTTCAGCCACATTCTAAAGCATTGCAATGGATATAGCACGCCAAAAGTATC
>NW_017011163.1:0-204 GCF_001483705.2 Eufriesea mexicana | reverse complement strand
GTTGAGTGGATGCATGGGTTGGTGGACGGGACTACGTATGGATGGGTGTATGGATGGGTAGATGTATGTACGTATGTACGGATTTATGTATGTTTGGATT
Organism: Eufriesea mexicana; assembly: GCF_001483705.2. Lineage (NCBI taxonomy): Eukaryota > Metazoa > Arthropoda > Insecta > Hymenoptera > Apidae > Eufriesea > Eufriesea mexicana. The sequence continues at coordinate 104 of NW_017011163.1, read as the reverse complement.
TGTGGATGTATGTATGGATGTTTGTATGGGTGTATGTTCGAATGTATATGTGGGTTTATGTCTGGATACATGTAAGGATGTATGTATGGATGGATCTATGGACG
>NW_017011162.1:0-204 GCF_001483705.2 Eufriesea mexicana | reverse complement strand
GGTACTAAGTACATTCACCAACAGAGCACTGCAACCGCTGTATTAATCTGTTCAATGATGATTTGGACTTTATTGCAATTCTAGAATGACTGAATAGAGATCCAGTGACTCACGAGACATTAACAATTGCAAATATTGTAGTGAGTATAGCCATCGTCATATTCATGTCGACGATGGACTACCTTGTTCACTGGTGATGTAAAT
>NW_017011161.1:0-204 GCF_001483705.2 Eufriesea mexicana | reverse complement strand
GTTTCGTTAGGTTAGGTGTGGATGGATCGGTTAGGATTTCTTTCAGCTTTGTGCCATACACAGATGTTCGGTGGTTATGCTAAGTATGGCCAGGATATATCAGGATATCCTCGAATTTTGCAACATACTATGCTATTCGGAGGATATATGCGACATAAATTGCACTAGTATATCTGCTCGACTATGCGGAGGCGGGCAATGGCG
>NW_017011160.1:0-204 GCF_001483705.2 Eufriesea mexicana | reverse complement strand
TGTTTATGCACGAAAGGCAGCTCACCACGATAATAGACGAAAATATCAATAAAATTGAGTTTTCCAGTAAGATTCTATTGCATTGCAATGCCTATAGCATGCCAATAGTATCTATCCAACTTATATATGCGAGAAAGTTACCTCACCACCATATTTGCCGAAAATGTCAATAAAATTGAATTGTCCAACCACAATCTTTATCAT
>NW_017011159.1:0-204 GCF_001483705.2 Eufriesea mexicana | reverse complement strand
AGATATTTACAATTGACAGCACGGTACATATTACATCCGTCTACGGAGCGCTGCTGCCGTTGTGTTAATCTGTTCAGCGATGGTTTCTACCTTATTACAATTCAAGAACGACGTAGGTATGACACACAATCTCTCGGGACGTTAACAATTGACGAAATAGTGATCAGTACAGTCATCATCACAGTACTTTAGCCGTTGGACTAA
>NW_017011158.1:0-204 GCF_001483705.2 Eufriesea mexicana | reverse complement strand
TATAGTAATTTCAGCGGTACGATGAATATAAGTGAATATATCGATTACAGTTCTTTCTTAACCCCTTAAAAATTTTGCGTTTGTGACATGGAGGACGTCTATGGGCGCTTAGAAATTTTACGTTTGTGACACGGAGGGGGCCTAAGGGCGCTTAGAAATTTTACGTTTGTGACATGGAGGGCGCCTAAGAGCGCTTAGAAATTT
>NW_017011157.1:0-204 GCF_001483705.2 Eufriesea mexicana | reverse complement strand
AACCTAACCTAAATTAACGTAACCTAACCTCACATCACCTAGCCTAACCTAACCTAACCCAACCCAACCCAACGAAACCAACCCAACCTAACATAACCTAACCTAACCCGACATAACCTTACCTAACCTAACCCAACCGGCCCGAACCAAACATTACGTAACGTAACACAACCTAACCTTACCTAATCTAAATTAACGAAACCT
>NW_017011156.1:0-204 GCF_001483705.2 Eufriesea mexicana | reverse complement strand
GTATAGCACAAAAGTCAAGGCTATCCCAACCGAACGTAGCCAAGCATATCCTAACACAACGTAGTATAATTCAAACTGACCTGACGCGAACACTATTCCTGGCGTCCCGAGGCACAAGCGGAGTGTAATAGCGCACAATGCAGCGCAGAAGTCCATAGAAAGCGGTGTGTAACACAAGTTAAAGCTATCCTAACCTAACGCAGC
>NW_017011155.1:0-204 GCF_001483705.2 Eufriesea mexicana | reverse complement strand
CGTAACGTAACCAAACGTGGCATAACTCAACCCTACGTGCCGAAACCACCATTACTGGCCACCGCTGAGTCGAGCAGAATATACTAGTGCACGGCAGTGCGCACAAATCCACCGAATAGCAGTGTATAACACAAAAGTCGTAGGCATCCTAATCAATCATAGCACAACCTAACCTAACCAAAGGAAACTCATCTCAACCCATTG
>NW_017011154.1:0-204 GCF_001483705.2 Eufriesea mexicana | reverse complement strand
AACAAATATAACGCAATCGACCGAAGCATATCTCAAACTGTCGTTCCGAGACCAGTATTGCTGTCCTCACCAGAGCTAAGCAGAGAATATTAGAACACAGTAGAGGGCATAAGTCCACCGAAAAGCAGAGTACGGCTCAATAGCAACAGCTTCCCTATCCTAACACAACCAAACGTGGCTTAACCTAACTTAGCCTAACTCAAG
>NW_017011153.1:0-204 GCF_001483705.2 Eufriesea mexicana | reverse complement strand
GCTAAGTGACACACTGGTAGTCGAAGAGTCGAAAGATGGTGACATTTAATAATACCACGAGTGCCATTATGCAATCACTTTCCGATGTCCGATCCGTGGATGCGTTTAGATGCCGGGTCCTCGTTGAGATGCGCGAAGGTGATTGGCTCGGTAATGACATGCTTTCATGCTGGCTCTGCGTCTGATGTTTCTCCTTTTTTTTCG
>NW_017011152.1:0-204 GCF_001483705.2 Eufriesea mexicana | reverse complement strand
TACCGCCTTACTTATGAAAGAAAGTTAACTCACCACGATATTAGTCGACAATTACGATAAAATCAGTTTTCCAGCCAAATTCCATAGCATTGCAATGGCAACAGCACGCCAATAGAATTTTTCCAATTTATTTGTGCAGGAAAGTTAGCTCAGCACGATATTAGTCGAAAATGTCAATAAAATTTAATTTTCCATCGAGATTCT
>NW_017011151.1:0-204 GCF_001483705.2 Eufriesea mexicana | reverse complement strand
AGAGGTACCCGAATCTAATCTGACCTAACCTAACCTAGTCAAACGTATCCAATCCCAACTTAAAGTGCCTAGCCCACAATTGCTGTCCTCCCCACCTCCCATCAGGTTATATTAGAGGAGAGTAGAGCGCAGAGTTCCATAGAGCGGAAGCATATTGCACGAAACTGAAAGACATCCGAACACAATCCAAACAACCCTAACATA
>NW_017011150.1:0-204 GCF_001483705.2 Eufriesea mexicana | reverse complement strand
GCTTTGGAATTCGTTTCGCGAGAATTACGGGGAAACGCGGCGAGATGGCGATAGATTCGTCGTGGAGAATATTAAATATCGAACGCGATTGGTATCGATGGCGTTTTCTAACCTCACCGGTCTAGCCTCGGCAATTTTTCTAATCATTACGCCGGTCGATGATAATACCGGCAAAAAGTCGTACATCCCGTTTACGTCGGGACT
>NW_017011149.1:0-204 GCF_001483705.2 Eufriesea mexicana | reverse complement strand
TTTGTGCTGTTATCAATTTGGCTTGTCTTAATTTTTGTTTGGTAGGTGACATTTACAGTGGTTCCTCCTATCCTCGTGTCATTTTTCCCGTACAAAATGTCGCATGTATCCTTCGATCGTAACAGTGGATCTTGCTTTGGATTAACATTCTGATGTTCCTTTTCTTTAAATACAAATAATTCTGTGCTGTCCACGTATCGCTAT
>NW_017011148.1:0-204 GCF_001483705.2 Eufriesea mexicana | reverse complement strand
TGAGGCCATGAGCAATGGCCGCGGCGCGTTATGTACAGTAAGTCTACGTTTGGTTAGGTTAGGTTTTCTTGGGTTCGGATAGGATATCTTTGACTTTCACGCTGTACACTGAAATGCGGTGAATTTCTGGACTCTACTGTGTTCTACCATACTCTGCTCGACACTGGAATAGCCAGAAATTGAGTTCTCTACGGGATAGGTAGA
>NW_017011147.1:0-204 GCF_001483705.2 Eufriesea mexicana | reverse complement strand
CTATAGCATGCCAACAGAATCTTTCCTCCTGATTTATGGATGAAAGTTAGCTCACCACCATATAAGTCGTAAATGTCAATAAAATTGATTTTTCCAGTCAGATTCTTCGGCATTGCAATGCCAATGGCACGCCAATAGAAACTTTCCGCCTTATTTACGCAAGAAAGGTAGCTCACCACGATATTAGTTGAAAATGACAATAAA
>NW_017011146.1:0-204 GCF_001483705.2 Eufriesea mexicana | reverse complement strand
GTTTAGTAGAGCATTGTAGAGCGTAGAAATCCACCGAATATCAGTGTGTGGCACAAAACTTAAGGCAATCCTATCCGGACCTAACTGAACGTAACGTAACCAAACGCAACATAATTCTGCCTAACGTGCCGAGACCACTGATCCTGGCCTCCCCATAGCAGAGCAGAATATACTAGAGCACCATATATCGCGGAAATCATGCGA
>NW_017011145.1:0-204 GCF_001483705.2 Eufriesea mexicana | reverse complement strand
TTGGGACTAAAGATGGATAGTACTATAATGGCAATGATTAAAATTGGAAATGAAAAGAATTATAAAGGCAGTGATAAGAATTATTTACTTTTTTCTATCATTTTTATTCTTTTGTTGAAGGGTGCAGAGTATTTTAAAGCGTTATTTAATTTTTTTGCATTGGTAGTTTAGGGCAGGAATTAAATTATAGCGATTACTAGTGAT
>NW_017011144.1:0-204 GCF_001483705.2 Eufriesea mexicana | reverse complement strand
ATTGTCTTTTGTGCTATGGACTGCTATCCGGTGGATTTGTGCACCCTACATTGCTCTACTGCGTTGTGCTGGACTCTGGGGAGGACAGCAATAGTGGTCTCGCCACGTTAGGTTTAGTTATGTCACGCGTGGTTGCGTTAGGTTTGGCTATTTTAGGATGTGACAGCTTTAACTTTTGTGCCATACACTGCTACTCGGTTAATT
>NW_017011143.1:0-204 GCF_001483705.2 Eufriesea mexicana | reverse complement strand
AATGTCAGCAAAATTGAACTTTCCAGCCAGATTCTATAGCATTGCGACGATTATAGCACGCCAGTTGAACCTTTCCTCCGTATTTAGATAATAAAGTTGACTCACCACGATATTAGTCGAAAATGTCAATAAAATTGAACATTCGAGACAGGTTCTACAGCATTGCAATGGCTATATCACGCCAAGAGGATCTTTCCTGCTTAC
>NW_017011142.1:0-204 GCF_001483705.2 Eufriesea mexicana | reverse complement strand
GATTGTAGTCGATAATGTCAATAAAAGTGTATTTTCCAGCCACATTCTATAGCATCGTAATGACTATAGCGCGACAGTGGAATCTTTCTAACTTATATGTCCAAGAATGTTAGGTCACCACAATATTAGCAGAAAATGTGCACAAAATTTAATTTTCCAGCCAGGTTCTATAGTATTGAATTGGCTATAGCGGGCCAATAGGAT
>NW_017011141.1:0-204 GCF_001483705.2 Eufriesea mexicana | reverse complement strand
TAACACTCCAATAGAAACTTTCCCCATTATTTAGGCAAGAAAGTTAGTTCACCACAATATTAGATGAAAATGTCAATAAAATAGAATTTTCCAGCCAGATTCTATAGGATTGCACTGGCTATAGCAGGCCAATGGAATCTTTAATCCATATTTATGCAAGACAGTTAGCTCACCACCATATTAGTCGAAAATGTCAGTAAAATT
>NW_017011140.1:0-204 GCF_001483705.2 Eufriesea mexicana | reverse complement strand
AGGTTTGTATAGCTCTGAACTTTCTGGCGTTCACTCCCATTCTATTGATTTATGCGCTCCACTTTTGGCTAATACGTTTTGCGTGGCGATGAGGTGGCCAGCAATGGTGGTGCACCTTAGGTTTTGTTCTGTTACGTCTCTTTATGTTGCTCTTGTTAAGGATAGGATAGGACATCTCTGGCATTTGTGCTCTGCTCTGCCATT
>NW_017011139.1:0-204 GCF_001483705.2 Eufriesea mexicana | reverse complement strand
TAGTAGAGCAATGTATAGCGGAGAAATCCACTGTATTGCAGTATTTAGAACAAAAGTCAAAGCCACCCTCTCCCAACATATCCAAAGGTAACATAACAGAACGCAACATAACTCAGACTAACGTGCAGAGACCAATACTGTTGGCACCCCAATCGCCAAGCAGAATATACTAGAGCACAGTAGAGCGAGGAAATCCACCGAATA
>NW_017011138.1:0-204 GCF_001483705.2 Eufriesea mexicana | reverse complement strand
ATCTAGTTGCCAGAGAATAGGTCTATTCAAAATCTATAACCTTCTACAGCTTGGTGAATAGATAGCCTAAAGCCTTCAATCCAATGGGAAATGCAGCCATCTACTTGCCAGAGAATAAATCTATTCAAAGTCTATCAGCTATCACAGCTTGGCGAATAGATCGCCTAACGCCTTTAATCCAATGGCAATTACAGCCATCTACTT
>NW_017011137.1:0-204 GCF_001483705.2 Eufriesea mexicana | reverse complement strand
GAAATACATAGAACCTCAGTGTATAGAAGAAAATTCGAAAATATGCTCTGCAAGCCTAACAAATCGTAACGAACCCAAACGTAACCTAACACAATATATGGAGCCGCGACTGCAATTGTTGGCGTTCCCAGAGTCGAGCAAAGCATAGTAGAACACAGAAGCCCGCCGAGTAACTTTGGATACCACGAAAGTCAAAGCACTCAA
>NW_017011136.1:0-204 GCF_001483705.2 Eufriesea mexicana | reverse complement strand
TAGCACTCCAGAAGGATCTTTCCTCCTTATTTATGCAAGAAAGTTATCTCACCACGATATTACCCGAAAATGTCAATAAAACTGAATTTTCTGTCCAGATTCTACACCATAGCAATGGCTATTGCACGCCAAATAGATCTGTCCTCCATACTTATGACAGGAAGCTAGCTCACCACGATATTAATCGAAAATGTCAATAAAATT
>NW_017011135.1:0-204 GCF_001483705.2 Eufriesea mexicana | reverse complement strand
CCGCAACTGCTGGCCTCCGCAGTGCCAAGCAGAACACACTCGTGGAGAGTAGAACGCAGAAATACACGGAATCGCTGTGTATATCGGAGAGGTCAGTACTACCCAAACCTAACAAAGACGAGCAGGACATAACCGAACATTGCCTAACTAGACCTAACCTTCCCAGACCTCTGTTGATGCTCTCCCAGAGCCAAGCAAGACATA
>NW_017011134.1:0-204 GCF_001483705.2 Eufriesea mexicana | reverse complement strand
TACATTTTTATTGACATTTTCGACTAATATCGTGGTGAGCTACCGTTCTTTCATAAATATGGAGGAAAGATTCTATTTGCGCGCTATAGCCACTGCAATGCTACGGAATCTGGCTGGAAAATTCAATCTTATTGACATTTCCGACTAATATCGTGGTGAGCAAACCCACTTGTGTTAGTAAGGGGGAAAGATACTATATGCATG
>NW_017011133.1:0-204 GCF_001483705.2 Eufriesea mexicana | reverse complement strand
GTATAGTTAGTTCTTTAGTAGAGAATTTTTGATTTTCTATCTTCCCCTAGCCAAAAAATAGAGGGCAAAGGTTTAAATTTCTGATGTGCTAATGTATTAAAATTCCTTGAACCAAAACCGAAATTTCATTTAAGATCGAAAACTTGGGTATGGAAGTGTTGAGACGAAGGCTATCGTAAAATTGATAAAGCTCCAAAATATACG
>NW_017011132.1:0-204 GCF_001483705.2 Eufriesea mexicana | reverse complement strand
GAACTTATTCAGAGTTCCAATGATGAATCATAAAATTTTTTAAATCCCTTTTTTGTTATACTATTGTTCATTTAGGCTGCACATACAAATGTTTTATTTTATAATTTAAACCCTGTAGTTCTTTTATATACTGCAAATATGTTTCTTATGCTTCTATTAGTTACATCCTTACATCAGATATATAAAATTTGTATTACATTTATT
>NW_017011131.1:0-204 GCF_001483705.2 Eufriesea mexicana | reverse complement strand
AGGTAATTTATGTTTGACGGATGGATGGTTAGGTTTGGGATTAGATTTGGTTTTGGATGGAATGAAGATGGATCAAAAGAAAAGTGATCATTTGTGGGATGTAGTAGCTTCAGTCGGTGTCATTAATGCATCACTTGGAAGATCACTCATTGATTTGGTAATTTGGAGATGAGGATTGGGAGTTGAATTTTGGGTAGGATGAAT
>NW_017011130.1:0-204 GCF_001483705.2 Eufriesea mexicana | reverse complement strand
TTGAGCTAAATTAGGTCAGGGTAGCTTTAACGCTTCCACTGTACACTGCTCTTCGATGGACCTTTGCGCTCTACTCAGTTTTGGCAAGTCCTGCTTGAACATGTGGGTGTGGGGGGCAGCAATACTGGTTTCGGCCCGTTAGGTCGAGTTAGCCTATGTTTGGTTACTTTCTGTTGGTTTGGGCAGTTCCTATGTAGCTTTAAC
>NW_017011129.1:0-204 GCF_001483705.2 Eufriesea mexicana | reverse complement strand
TTTGCTTTTGTGCTGTTCAGTGCTATTCGTTGGGTTTCTGCGCTGTAATGTGCTCTAGTGTGCACCGCCTGGCACTGGGGGCGATAGCTATATGGGTCTCGTCACGATATACTTAGTTAAGCTACGTTCAGTTAGGTTATATTTGTTTGTGTTAGGTTTGCATAGCTTCGACTTTTTTGGCATAGGCTGCTATTCGGTGAATTT
>NW_017011128.1:0-204 GCF_001483705.2 Eufriesea mexicana | reverse complement strand
GATACTTGGAAGAATGTTAGCTCACCACCATATTTGTCGAAAATGTCAATAAAATTTTTTTTTCCCACCAGATTCTTTGGCATTGCGATGGCAATAGCACGCCAATATAATCTTTCCGCCATATTTACGCAGGAAAGACAATTAACCACTATATTAGTCGAAAATCTAAATAAAATTGAATCTGCCAGGCACATTCTATATCAT
>NW_017011127.1:0-204 GCF_001483705.2 Eufriesea mexicana | reverse complement strand
TATCGTGTGGAGCTATCATTTTCGCGTAATTAAGGATGGTAGATTACATTGGCGTGCTATAGCTATTGCATTGCTATAGTGTCTGGCTTGAAAATTCAATTTTATTGACATTAACGACAATTATCGCGTTAAGCTGACTTCCTTGCATAAATAAGGAGGAAAGGTTCTATTGGCGTGCTATAGGCAGTGCAAAGCTATAGACTC
>NW_017011126.1:0-204 GCF_001483705.2 Eufriesea mexicana | reverse complement strand
AGCTTTGACTTTTATGCTTTGCACTGTTCTTCTGCAGATTTGTGCGCTCTACATTGATGTAATGTCCTCTGCTTTACTCTTTGTAGGCCAGCAATGGCAGCCTCGGCACGTTATGTTGAGTTACGCTTCGTTTGGTTAGAGTAGCTTAGGGCAGACTAGGTTCGGGTATCTTTGACTTTTATGTTATACACTGCCTGCCTATTG
>NW_017011125.1:0-204 GCF_001483705.2 Eufriesea mexicana | reverse complement strand
AGCTTTGACTTTTATGCTTTGCACTGTTCTTCTGCAGATTTGTGCGCTCTACATTGATGTAATATCCTCTGCTTTACTCTTTGTTGGCCAGCAATGGCAGCCTCGGCACGTTATGTTGAGTTATGCTTCGTTTGGTTAGATTAGCTTAGGGCAGACTAGGTTCGGGTATCTTTGACTTTTATGTTATACACTGCCTGCCTATTG
>NW_017011124.1:0-204 GCF_001483705.2 Eufriesea mexicana | reverse complement strand
GGACCGTGACCAAACCTTGGCTAAGCTAACCTAACCAAACGTAACGTAACTAAATCCTACGTGCCACGACCGCTATTGCTGGCGTCCCCAGAGACAAGCGCACTACGAGATAGCAGTGTGGAGCACAGAGGTCCATAGTGTATCAGTGTTGAGCACAAAAGCCAAAGCTATCATAATCTAGTCCGACATAACCTAACCTAACCA
>NW_017011123.1:0-204 GCF_001483705.2 Eufriesea mexicana | reverse complement strand
GCGAGCCAATAGCATCTTTCCTCCTTATTTATGAAAGGATGTCAGCTTACCACGATATTAGTCAAAATGTTAATAAAATTGAATTTTCCATCCAGATGCTACAGAATTGCAATGGCTACTGCAGGCCAATATAATCTTTCTTCCATATTCAACCAAGAATGTTAGCTCACCGCGATATTAGTCGAAAATGTCAATAAAATAGAA
>NW_017011122.1:0-204 GCF_001483705.2 Eufriesea mexicana | reverse complement strand
ATAAAAACCTAATAAAAATTCGACACAAAGTCCCCATAAAAACGCAAACTCACCGCACCCAGTAACCAAACATCCCCCCATACTAGCCGAAAACAATCCCAATTGATAGAACCAACACGACCCTCGCATTCGTCGTATATTCTCCTAACAAGAAGGTAGACGTAACGCAAAATTACGACTGTTATCATCCGCGTTACATCTAGC
>NW_017011121.1:0-204 GCF_001483705.2 Eufriesea mexicana | reverse complement strand
GTGCCATACAATGCTAGCTGATGGCTCTCTGCGCTCTACTCAGGTCTTGTATATTCTGCCTATTCCTGGGGTGGCCCGAAATAGAGGTCCCGGCTCCTTAGGTTAAGTTATGTTGCGCTTGCTTACATTACGTTTGGATAGGTTGGGATACGTTACAGTTGACTTTTGTGCTATAGGCTGCATCTGTGTGGATTTCTACGCTCT
>NW_017011120.1:0-204 GCF_001483705.2 Eufriesea mexicana | reverse complement strand
AAAGCTCCCCTCTCCTATCCTTACCAAACGTAATCTAAACGTACGCAACATAACACAGCCTAACGTGCCGCAGCTACTATTACTGGCTTCCCAATCGGAAAGCAGGCAATATTAGATCACAGTAGAGCACAGCAATTCACTGGAGTGCATGTATTGCACAAGAGTCGATGTCATCCTAACCAAGGCATACATAACCTAACCTAG
>NW_017011119.1:0-204 GCF_001483705.2 Eufriesea mexicana | reverse complement strand
TTCAATCCAATGGCAAGTACAGCCATCTACCTGGCACAGAATAAGTCTATCCAAAATCTATAACTTGTTCTAGCTTGGTGAATAGATCGCATAACGCCTTCAGCCCAATGGCAGGTACAGCCATCTGCGTGCCAGAGGATAGGTCTATACAAAATTTATAACCTGTTATAGCTTCGTGAATAGATCGCATAACGCATTTAATCC
>NW_017011118.1:0-204 GCF_001483705.2 Eufriesea mexicana | reverse complement strand
TGGTTAGGATATGGTAGCTCTTGTTAGGTGCGGATATCCTCCACTCTCGTGGTGTAAACAGATTTTCGGTGGACCCCTACGATTTGGTGCACTCTAGTATGTTCATCTTGGCTCTTGGGAGGCCAGAAATAGTGATCCCGTCACGCTAGGTTTTGATAGATAACGTTTGGCTGTTCAACGTTTGGTTAGGTTGGGATAGGGTAG
>NW_017011117.1:0-204 GCF_001483705.2 Eufriesea mexicana | reverse complement strand
TACGAACCCTAAAAATCACTGGGAGCGCATCGAAGCCCCGTATAAGTCCCTATAAATTCCCCGAAAGTTTCTAGAAATCACTAGAAACCACTAGAAATCCCTAAAAATCAGTGAAAATCTCTAAAAATCCCTAATTGGCGCACCCACGCGAACAATTTCGCTTTCTCATCTCCTAATCGATAAATTGCCGAACTCGACCAATTA
>NW_017011116.1:0-204 GCF_001483705.2 Eufriesea mexicana | reverse complement strand
CGTATTAGGACACAGTATAGCGCAGAAGACCGCCGAATAGCCGTATATAGCGCAAATGTGGTGACTGTCCTAGAATAACATAGCGAAACTTAACATACCGAAACGTTACATAATCCCAACTAACGTTCCTAGACCATTATCGTTGAACTCACCGGAGCCAACCAGAATACACTAGGGCAAAGTAGAGCTCACAAGCGCTCCACA
>NW_017011115.1:0-204 GCF_001483705.2 Eufriesea mexicana | reverse complement strand
GCCTTTGTGCTATTCACTGCAATGTGGATGGTTACTGCGCTCTACTGTGCTCTAGTACATTCTGCTTGGCTGTGGGGAGTCCCGCGTCTGTGGCCGCGGCAATATCTGTTCAGTTACGCTACGTTTGGTTAGCTTAGGTCAGGTTATGTTACGGTATCTTCGACTTTTGTGCTCTTCACTGCATTGCGGTGGATTTCTACGCAC
>NW_017011114.1:0-204 GCF_001483705.2 Eufriesea mexicana | reverse complement strand
TGAAACAAAGTTTCCTCCATTAACGGTGCTTTATAATTTAATAGCGGCGGTTTATGATGTGAAGTCAATTGATTCCGGTGTGAGATTAAAGGGAGATTATGTTGAAATAGCGACTGAAGTACGTGAAACGCAATATTCATGAATTATTGAAAATGGATTGAAAATGAAGAGAAGCACACTTATGGTACACTAAAGCACCCAATA
>NW_017011113.1:0-204 GCF_001483705.2 Eufriesea mexicana | reverse complement strand
GGATGGGATACTATAGACTCTAATGCTATATGCAGCTATCCGCGGATTTCTGCGCTCTCCTGCTCTCTAGTATATAATGCTTGGCTATGGGGAGTCCAGCAGTGTTGGCCTCGGCACGTTCGACTGAGGCATGTTGCGTTCGGTTATGTTACGTCTGGTCATGTTAGGATAGGAAAGCTTTGACTTCTGTTCTGTACACTGCCA
>NW_017011112.1:0-204 GCF_001483705.2 Eufriesea mexicana | reverse complement strand
GCTGTCACGGCTTGTTGATTAGATCGCATAACGCCTTCAATCCAATGGCAAGTACAGCCATCTGCTTGCCAGAGAATACGTATATTCCTAATCTATAACATGTTATAGCTTGGTGAACTGATCGCCTAACGCCTTCAATAAAATGGCAAGTACAGCCATCTACTTTCCAGAGAATAGGTCAACTCAAAATCTATAACCTGTTAT
>NW_017011111.1:0-204 GCF_001483705.2 Eufriesea mexicana | reverse complement strand
TTTGTATTGTTCATGTTGCTTCAGCATGAGAAAAGCTGTAAATAACATTGCGACAATTTTGCCAACTGACAAAAGAATATGACGAAATTGCATTACTTGACTGAATCATTTCATCGTCTGTCAGGAACGTATATTACATATGGTTGTATTTAAATTTTAAAAAATTTATCAATTTAAGTGATTAACTTTGCAAACAAATTAAAT
>NW_017011110.1:0-204 GCF_001483705.2 Eufriesea mexicana | reverse complement strand
AGATCTCCACCCGCGTTTTAACCCTTTCGCTACAGCGGATATTGCTGCGAAGTCCCTCCCGTAAAACGAAACGACGTGTCAAAGATGAAAACATTACGATTTTGCAGTCTTTAGCTATAGAGCTTGCAATGCTTTGCAAAAAGAGCTAAGAGGAACGGTAGCACTTGTCTTAACCCTTTGCACTCGAGAGGCGACCCCCAGTCG
>NW_017011109.1:0-204 GCF_001483705.2 Eufriesea mexicana | reverse complement strand
TTCCTCCTTATTTATGCCAGAATGTTTTCTCACCACGATATTAGCCGAAAATGTCAATAAAATAGAATCTGCCGCACACATTCTTCACCATTGTATCGGCTATAGCACGCCAGTAGAACCTTCACTCCTTATTTATGCACAAAAGGTAGCTCACCACAATATTAGTCAAAGATGTCAATAAAATTGAATTTTCCAGCCAGATTC
>NW_017011108.1:0-204 GCF_001483705.2 Eufriesea mexicana | reverse complement strand
CAATATTTTTCTCGGCACGTTTGGTTTGGTTAGGTTTCGTTGAGTTCGGTTTGGATAACTGTGTGTTCCGTGCTATACACTCTCTTTGGGCGGCTTTTTGCGCTCCACTGTGGTCTACTTTATCCTGCTCAGCCCTGGGCTGGCAAGCAATAATGGTTGGTTATATTGACTATTCTGCTATACTCTACGATCCTGTGGACATCG
>NW_017011107.1:0-204 GCF_001483705.2 Eufriesea mexicana | reverse complement strand
AATTCTTCTACGATACAAGTTTCGAAATTCTCATCGATGAAAATGTGTATTGTGCCAACTAAATTTGAATTAAATCGTTGCAATGAATTTATGTTAAATGGATAAAGAATGTTTAGTCAAGCGATAGGTCCATGGTCTTATATTCTCTTCTATACATATGTATGTATGTAAAATTTTCATATTACATTACGAACCAACGATTGT
>NW_017011106.1:0-204 GCF_001483705.2 Eufriesea mexicana | reverse complement strand
GGATAGCTTTGACCTTTGTGCTATACCTTGGTTTTCGGTGGATATCCGCGCCCTTCGTTACTCTACTCTACTTCTTTTGACTCTGTAGAGGCCATCAAATGTCGGCCGTGGCCCGCTAGGTTGAGTTACGCTACATTTGGATACGTTATGTTAGCTTTGATTAGGTTTGAATAGATTCCACTTTCGTGGCATACACTGATATTT
>NW_017011105.1:0-204 GCF_001483705.2 Eufriesea mexicana | reverse complement strand
AATCGTCACTGAAAATGTTAATCCAACGGCTACTGCGATGAATTGGAGAATGCGGACTCTACCCTACAGGGAATTGTACCTTCATACATAACTGATGTACACATTGGTTTTTCCACAACTATAATGGAATTTACATCATCGGTGAGCACATTAATCCAACGGCTGAGCTACTGTGATAATGGCTGCATTCCGTACTTTTAGGTA
>NW_017011104.1:0-204 GCF_001483705.2 Eufriesea mexicana | reverse complement strand
TGCTATAACAGGTTATAGACTTTGAATAGACCTATTCTCTGGCAAGTAGATGGCTGTACTTGCTGTTGGATTGAAGGCGTTAGGTTATCTATTCACCAAGCTATAACATGTAATAGATTTTGCATAGACAAATCCTCTGGCAAGTAGATGGCTGTACTTGCCATTGTATTGAAGGCGATATTCGTTGTATTCACCAAGCTATTG
>NW_017011103.1:0-204 GCF_001483705.2 Eufriesea mexicana | reverse complement strand
AGAATGTGCCAACACAGCCACACGTGACATATCCAAACCTAGCCCATCTCAACCGGTCACAGCAAGACCACTATTGCTGACCTCGACTGAGACAAACAGGGTGTACTATAGCACAGTAGCGCGCAGAAATCAACCGCAATTCTGCGGAGAGCACAAAAGCCGAAGATATCCTAACCAAACCTTTTTTTTCACATGGGGGAAATC
>NW_017011102.1:0-204 GCF_001483705.2 Eufriesea mexicana | reverse complement strand
AGGAATGTTAGTTATTTCTAAAAATTGTAGAATTGAAAGAAAGGGACATAATATGGTAACAACGATTTCTTTACAAGAAGTAAACTTTACATGAAGTTACAAATTTGAAGACCGAATTTCTTTCTTTTTTTTTACATTTACGAATAAATGATAATTTTCACTTTTATAAGTAACATTTTTTATTGTTTAAAGTAATGGAAATAT
>NW_017011101.1:0-204 GCF_001483705.2 Eufriesea mexicana | reverse complement strand
CGGATAGGTTGTGTTAGGATATGTTTGGCTAGGATAGCTTTAACATTAGTGCTGCACACTGTTATGCCGTGAACATCTGCGCTCTCCTCTCCTCTAGTATGTAGTGCCTTTCCCCGGGGTGTGCAGCAATATCCGCCTTGGCTTTATAGTTTTCGTTAAGCTACATTCGTTTATGTTCCGTTGGCTTGGGTTAGGTATGAGTAG
>NW_017011100.1:0-204 GCF_001483705.2 Eufriesea mexicana | reverse complement strand
CTAATTTGCCCCGCGTGGCTCTGGAGATGCCACCAATTGCGGTCGTGGTACGGTAGGATGAGGTAGGTTCCTTTCTGTCTAGGTTCGGTTAGTATGGGTTAGGGTAGTGAAGCTTCGACTTTTGCACTTTACACTGCTATTTCAAGGATTTTTGCGGCCTACTCTCCTCCAATATGTTCTGCTTGGCGCTGGAGTGGCCAGCAA
>NW_017011099.1:0-204 GCF_001483705.2 Eufriesea mexicana | reverse complement strand
TGTTGAAGTTCTCCTGTACAGTAATGAACTCTTGTTGGTGGAGACCTACCTCTGGGTCCTCTCTAGGCTAACGAATCCTCGGAGGTGGAACTTTTCCATGTTGTGGACTGGGAAACTTGATCGCCTGAACAGACAACACTATGTGTTACCATGTCCAATTTTTTCGCAATGTTCGCATTGTTTTATTGGATTAGATGGTTTGCG
>NW_017011098.1:0-204 GCF_001483705.2 Eufriesea mexicana | reverse complement strand
TCTACTAGAATCTGCTTGCCTCTGGGGAGGCATGATATAGTGGTGGTGGCCTATTTGTTCGAGTTAGGTTACGTTTGGCTTGGTCAGGGCAGGTTAAGTTTGGTTAGATTGGCTTCAACGACTGCTATACACTGCTATTCGGCTCTCATCAGCGTTCCACTGTGCTCTAGTATCATATCCTTGTTTCTGGGGCGGCCAGCAGTA
>NW_017011097.1:0-204 GCF_001483705.2 Eufriesea mexicana | reverse complement strand
AATAGAATCTTTCCTCGTTATTTATGCATCAAAATTAGCTTTCCACGATATTAGTCGATAATGGCAATGAAATTGAATTTTGCTGTCATATTCGATATCATTGCCATGGCAATAGCATGCCCATAGTGTCTTTCCTCCTTGTTTATGCAACAAAATTAGCTCTCCACGATATTAGTCGACAATGTCAATAAAATTGAATTTTCC
>NW_017011096.1:0-204 GCF_001483705.2 Eufriesea mexicana | reverse complement strand
AAAATACATTATCTGTTATAGCTTGGTGAATAGGCAGCCAAACGCGTTGAATCCAATGGCAAGTACAGCCACCTACTTGCCAGAGTGTAGGTCTATTCAAAATCTATAACCTTTTATAGCTTGCTGAATAGATCGCCTATTGCCTTCAATCCAATGGCAATTACAGCCATCTACTTGCCAGAGAATAGGCCTATTCATATTCTA
>NW_017011095.1:0-204 GCF_001483705.2 Eufriesea mexicana | reverse complement strand
ACTGTCAATAAAATTGAACTTTGCAGCCAGATTCCAGAGCATTGATGTGCGTATAGCACGCCATGAGAATCTTTCCTCCTTATTTATGCAAGGAAGTTGGCTCACCACGACATTAGTCGAGAATATCAATGAAATTGAATATTCGAGCAAGATTCTATAGCATTGCAATGCCTATAGCATACCAATAGAATCTTTCCTCCTGAT
>NW_017011094.1:0-204 GCF_001483705.2 Eufriesea mexicana | reverse complement strand
GTATGGATGGATGGATGTATGGGTGGATATATGTATGGTTCGATGGATGCATGGATGCGTGGTCGTATGGCTGGATGTATGTATGGAAGGATGTGTGTATGGATGGATGAATGTATGGATTGATGGCCGTATGGATGAATCGATGTATGGATGGATTGAGGTATGGATGGACGGATGTACGGATGAATGGATAACTGGATGAAT
>NW_017011093.1:0-204 GCF_001483705.2 Eufriesea mexicana | reverse complement strand
TGGATTGAAGGCGATAGGCGATCTATTCACCAAGCTGTAGCAGGTTATAGATTTTGAATAGAATTTTCCTCTGGCAAGAAAATGGCTGTATTTGTCATTGGATTGAAGGCGTTATGCGAACCATGCACCAAGCTGTAGGATGTTATAGATTTTGATTAGACCTATTCTCTGGCAAGTAGATTGCTGTACTTGCCATTGGTTGAA
>NW_017011092.1:0-204 GCF_001483705.2 Eufriesea mexicana | reverse complement strand
GTTGGATGTACTAACTACAGTTCTCCCCATTGTAAATAACCGTAGCCATAAACGTTCTAAGCATTGATAATTCTAGAATTGCTGTTAAACGTGAGTAACAGGTGATTCAATTATTCCAACGGCCAAAGTACTGTAATGATAGCTGTACCCGGCGTCACTTCGTCAATTCCTAATATCTCCAGCGATAATGGGCCAGTCCTTGTC
>NW_017011091.1:0-204 GCF_001483705.2 Eufriesea mexicana | reverse complement strand
TCTGCTGCACACAGGGATTCTATGGATTTCTGCGCTCTACTATACTGTAAAATGCTCTGCTTGGCTCTGGTTAAACTAGCAACACTGGCCGCGGCACGCTAGGTTGGCTCAGATTTATTTCGGCTACGTAAGATTAATTTTGATTGGGTTAAGATAGCCTTGAGTTATGTGCGCAACAGTGATATCCTAAGGACCTGTGTGCTC
>NW_017011090.1:0-204 GCF_001483705.2 Eufriesea mexicana | reverse complement strand
CCATCCATACATCCGTTCATCCACACAACCATTCATCCATACATACATCCATCCATACGTCCACCTTTCCATACATTCACCCATCCATACATCCACCCATCCATACTGCCACCCATCCATACATACATCGAACCGTACATACATCCATCCATCCAACCACCCATCCATACGTCCACCGAACCATACATCTATCCACCCATACAT
>NW_017011089.1:0-204 GCF_001483705.2 Eufriesea mexicana | reverse complement strand
ACACGCATACCACCGCACCGCTACGCAGGCACACCCTACGGATTCCGCGCGAACATCACGCGATGCCGTGCGACATTCACGCGACGCCGCGCGCACGGACCACCGTATCTCGAACAGACGGGCCCCGAAACGCCAGCCCGACACACTGACCTAGGTTACAACGGGAGAGAGGGCTGGTCTCCACTGCCGTAGGTATATGGTCGC
>NW_017011088.1:0-204 GCF_001483705.2 Eufriesea mexicana | reverse complement strand
GTAGGGCGCAGAAGTCCTCTTAATATCAGACCATGGCGCTAAAGTCGAAGACGTCATTTCCTACCATAACCAACCTCAACATATCCGAACATAGCCTAACTCAACCTAACGTGCTGAGACCGCTATTGCTGCCCCCCGCACACCCAAGCAGGACACACTACGTCACAGCAGAGAGCAGAAACTCTCCGAGTAGCTGTGTACCGC
>NW_017011087.1:0-204 GCF_001483705.2 Eufriesea mexicana | reverse complement strand
GAATTTTCCAAACACATTCTATATCAACGCAATGGCTATAGCACGCCAATAGAATTATTCCAGGTTATAAATGCATGAAAGGTGGCTCACAGCGATATTAGCCTAGAATGTCAGTAAAATTGAATTTTCCTGCCCGAGACGATTGCATTGCAAACGCTAAGCACGCCAATAGCATCTTTCCCAGTTACTTATGCAAGGAAGATA
>NW_017011086.1:0-204 GCF_001483705.2 Eufriesea mexicana | reverse complement strand
AACGTAGCATAACTCAGCCTAACTCGCCGCGGCCACTGTTTCTGCCCTCCCCATAGCCAAGCATAATATACTGGAGCACAGTAGAGCGCAATTGTCTGTCGAATAGCAGTGTATACCACAAAAGTCTGAGCCATCCTAACAAAACCGAACCTAACCAAACATAACCAAGCGTAAAATGGCACAACCTAACGCTCCGACAGCATA
>NW_017011085.1:0-204 GCF_001483705.2 Eufriesea mexicana | reverse complement strand
CAATGCTATAGAATCTGGATGGAAAATTCAATTTTATTGACATTTTCGACTAATATCGTGATGTGCTAGCTTCCTGGCATAAGTATGTTGGATATATCCTTTTGGCGTGCTATACCCACTGCAATGCTGTAGAATCTGGCCGGAAAATTATATTTTATTGACATTTTCGACTAATATCGTGGTGAGCTAACTTTCTTGCATAAA
>NW_017011084.1:0-204 GCF_001483705.2 Eufriesea mexicana | reverse complement strand
TTATGTCAGGTCAGGTCAGGTCAGGTCAGGTCATGTCAGGTCAAGTCAGGGCAGGTCATGTCATGTCATGTCAGGTCAGATGCTGTCAGTTCAGGTCAGTTCAGGTCAGTTCGGTTCAGGCCAGGTCAGGCCAGATCATAAATGGTCAGGTCATGTCAGGTCAGGTCAGATCAGTCAGGAAAGGTCAGCCCGGGTCAGGTCAGG
>NW_017011083.1:0-204 GCF_001483705.2 Eufriesea mexicana | reverse complement strand
CTGGCAAGTACATGGCTGTACTTGCCATTGGATTGAAGGCGATAGGCGATCTTTTCACCAAGCAATAACAGATTTTATATTTTGTAAGGACCTATTCTCTGGCAAGTAGGTGACTGTACCTGCCATAGGATTGAAGGCGTTAGGCGATGTATTCACCAAGCTATAACGGATTATAGATCTTGCATAGACCTATTCTCTGGCAAG
>NW_017011082.1:0-204 GCF_001483705.2 Eufriesea mexicana | reverse complement strand
TCCGCCCGCCACTGGGAGGCCAACAATAGTCGTCGGGGTGCATTAGGCTGAGGCATATTACGTGCGTTTATGTTTATATCGTACGTAATAGGAGAGGAGGGCTTCGACGTTTGTGATATACACTGCTATTAGGTGGACTTTCGCCCTCTAGTGTACTCTAGTATTGTCTGCTTGGGTCTGGGGTGGCCAGCAATATTGATCTCG
>NW_017011081.1:0-204 GCF_001483705.2 Eufriesea mexicana | reverse complement strand
ACCAAACATAGCATAACCAAACGTAACCTAACCCAACCTCACGTGCCTAGACCTCTGTTGCTGACTACCACAGATCCAGCCAGAATATGCTAGAGCACAGTAGATCACAGACATCCGCCGCATTGCAGTGTAAAGCAAAAGGGAGGGATAACCTAGCCTAACCAGACCTAACAAAATCGAAACAAACGTAGCATAACATTGCAT
>NW_017011080.1:0-204 GCF_001483705.2 Eufriesea mexicana | reverse complement strand
TTTGGTTCTGTTAGAGAAGGTCAGGGTAGGAAGTGGTAGCTATGACTTTTGTGCTATACACTAATGTTCCGTGGATTTCCGCGCACTACTACGATCTAGTGCGCTCTGCGTGGCTTCTTCAAGGGCAGCAACAGCGGTCTCGGCACGTTAATTGGAGATGGGTTACGTGCGGTATTGTCATGATTGGACATGTAAGGAGAGTAT
>NW_017011079.1:0-204 GCF_001483705.2 Eufriesea mexicana | reverse complement strand
AGCATCCTCGACTCTTGCGCTATAAACTGCTATTCGGTAGATTTCTGCGCTCTAAATTGCTCTATTATACTCCGCTCGACTCTGGGGAGGCGAGCTATAGTGGTTCTGGCACGTCAGTCTTGGTCAAGTTACGTTTGGCTTGGTTAGGTTGGCTAGGTTATGGTCAGCGTAGCCTTGACCTTCGAAATGCACATTGTTATTCGG
>NW_017011078.1:0-204 GCF_001483705.2 Eufriesea mexicana | reverse complement strand
ATCGCAGGATCCATTAAAGGATCCATTCGCTAATAGTAATTTGGCAGGAAATAGAAACCGATTATGATCAATCGTGGATAGAGAAGAATCGATACTTTTTGACGTCTAAATTCAGGCAAATTCCTAAACTGTCAAAGTACTTCGACCTTTCGATGGCATCGCAGGATCCATTAAAGGATCCATTCGCTAATAGTAATTTGGCAG
>NW_017011077.1:0-204 GCF_001483705.2 Eufriesea mexicana | reverse complement strand
AACTGGGAATGCCACCAAAAGTGGCCGCGGTACTTTACGTTGGGGTGGGCTACGTTCGGTTAGGTTATTTTAGCTGGGATTTGGTCCGGATGGATGCGACTTTTGCACTCTACACTGAGAATCTATGGATTTCTGCGCTCTACTCACCTCTACTAAGTTCTCCTCGACTCTGGGGAGGATGGCAATAGTGGTCGGGGTGCGTCT
>NW_017011076.1:0-204 GCF_001483705.2 Eufriesea mexicana | reverse complement strand
TGACTAATATCGTGGTGAGTTAACTTTCTTGCATGAATAAGGAGGAAGGATACTATTGGCGTGATATAGCCTCTGAAATGCTGTAGAATCCGGCTGGAAAATTCAATTTTATTGACATTTTCGTATAATATTGTGGTGAGATGCCTTTCTTGCATAAATAAGGGGGAAGATACTTTTTGCGTGCTATAGCCATTGCAATGCTGC
>NW_017011075.1:0-204 GCF_001483705.2 Eufriesea mexicana | reverse complement strand
ACATCCATCCATCCATGCATTCATACATACACACATCCATAAATCCATAATTCCGTACATCCGTCCATCCGTACCTCAATCCATACATTCAACCATCGATGCACACAACCATTCATCCATACATACATTCATCCACACATCCTTCTTTCCATACATCTATCTATCCATACATCCATCCATTCATACATTCACACATCCACACAA
>NW_017011074.1:0-204 GCF_001483705.2 Eufriesea mexicana | reverse complement strand
ATCACAGTAATCAACCGAGTAGCTGTGTAAAGCACAAATGCCGGAGTAGTCTCTCCTAACCAAGCCAAACGTTACATAGCCAAACGTATCCTAGATCAGCCTAACATGCCGAAACCCCTATTGCTGGCCTCCCCTCAACATTGGAGAACATACTAGAGTACTGCTGAGCGCAGAAATTCACCTCATTTCAGTGTGTAACGAAAA
>NW_017011073.1:0-204 GCF_001483705.2 Eufriesea mexicana | reverse complement strand
GAAGTACACATGCATACTCGTGAAGGTATGGAATGTTTCTTCCGTTTTCTTTTGCAAGGATTCGATAATACTTGGGCATCAATTCGTTCTTGGGTGCGCAGCGCGTGCAAGTGCTACTGGTGAATGTAGAAATGCGAAAGATAATTTTTGTCGCCATTTTGAGTAGCCATTTAAGTAGGCATATTGTGAATATCTTATAGCAAA
>NW_017011072.1:0-204 GCF_001483705.2 Eufriesea mexicana | reverse complement strand
AAAATTAGCTCACACCGATATTAGCCGAAAATGTCAATAAAATTGAATTTTCCAGTCAGATTCCACATCATTGCAATAGCTATAGCATGCCAATAAAATCTTTCCTCCTTATTTATGCAAGAAAAATAGCTCACCACGGAGTTAGTCGAAAATGTCAATAAAATTGAATTATCCAGTCAGTTTCTATAGCACCGAAATGGCTAT
>NW_017011071.1:0-204 GCF_001483705.2 Eufriesea mexicana | reverse complement strand
AGTGTCTGGATGGAAAATTCAATTTTATTGACAATTTCAACTAATATCATGGTGAGCTGACATGCTTGCATAAATAAGGAGGAAAGATTCTACTCTCGAGCTATAGCCAATGCAATGCTGTAGAATCTGGCTGGAAAATGTAATTTTATTGACATTTATCAATAATATCGTGGTGAGGTATCTCTCGTGCATAAATAAGGAGGT
>NW_017011070.1:0-204 GCF_001483705.2 Eufriesea mexicana | reverse complement strand
AACGAAACGTAACCTAGCACAACGTAACGAGCCGAGACCACTATTGCGGGCCTCCGCAGAGATGAACAGTATATGCTAGACCGCAGTAGAGCGCAGAAAGCCTCCAAATAACACTGTATGGCTCAAAAGTCGAAGATATCCTAACCAAACCTGACATATCCTAACCTAACCGAACGAAGACTAATTAAACCTAACGAGCAGAGT
>NW_017011069.1:0-204 GCF_001483705.2 Eufriesea mexicana | reverse complement strand
GGCCAGCAATAGTGGTCTCGGCACGTTAGGTTGGCCGACGCCACGCTTGGCTCTGTTACGTTTTCTGATGTTAGGAGAGGATAGTATAGACGTCTGTGCTACACACAGCTATACACAGATTTCTCCGATATACAGCGCTCTAATATTTTCTGGTTGGCGCTGTGGTGGCCAGCAATAGCTGTCACGATGTGTTAGGTTGGGTTA
>NW_017011068.1:0-204 GCF_001483705.2 Eufriesea mexicana | reverse complement strand
CGTCCTTATTTTTGCAAGATAGTAAGGGCACCACGATATTAGTCGGAAACGTCAATAAAATTGGATTTTCCTGCCAGGTTCTACAGCATTGCAATGGCTACAGCACGCCAGTGGAATCCTTCCTCCTTGTTTATACACGAAATTAGTCGAAGGCGTCAATAATATTGAGTTTCCCAGCTAGGTTCTATAGCATTTCAATGGCTA
>NW_017011067.1:0-204 GCF_001483705.2 Eufriesea mexicana | reverse complement strand
TTCCTGCTTATTTATGCAACAAAATTAGATCACCACGATATTAGTCGAAAATGTAAATAAAAAAGAGTTTTCCAGTAAGATTATATATCACTGGAATGGCTTTAGCACGCAAATAGAATCTTTCCTCCCTATTTATGCAACAAATTATCTCACCACGATATTAGTCGAAAATGGCAAAAAAATTGAATTTGCCACTCTGATTCT
>NW_017011066.1:0-204 GCF_001483705.2 Eufriesea mexicana | reverse complement strand
AATAATATCGTGGAGAGTTAACTTTCTTGCATAAATTAGGAGGAAAGATTCTATTGGCGAACTGTTGCCATTGCAATGCTGCAGAATCTGGCTGGAAAGTTGAATTTTATTGACATCCTCGACTAATATCGTGGTGAGCTAACTTTCCTCCATAAAAAGGAGGAAAGATTCTATTGGCGTGCCATAACCATTGCAGTGCTATAG
>NW_017011065.1:0-204 GCF_001483705.2 Eufriesea mexicana | reverse complement strand
GCGATGCTCTATTATACTCTGATCGACTCTGGGGCGGCTACTAATAGTACTCCCGGCACGTCAGCTTGTTCTATGTTACGTTGGATTAAGTTATGTCAGGTTATATTTGTTTAGGATTGCTTCGACTTTCATGCTATACACTATTATTCGGCGGGTTCCTGTGATGTAATGGGCGCTACTGTATTCTGCTTGGATGAGGGGAGT
>NW_017011064.1:0-204 GCF_001483705.2 Eufriesea mexicana | reverse complement strand
AGATAGGTAACGTTCAGTTATGTTACGTTTGGACAGTTTAGGATAGGGTTGCATAGGCTTTTCAGCCATACTCTGCTATCCGCTGGATTTCTACGCTTTACTTTGCTCTGGTATATTCTGCTTGGCTCTGGGGAGGCAAATAAGGGTGGTCTAGGAGCGTCACTTTCAGTTAAGCTACGCTCGGTTATGTTACGTTTGGTTATG
>NW_017011063.1:0-204 GCF_001483705.2 Eufriesea mexicana | reverse complement strand
GTGTAACTCAACATAACGTGATGAGGCATATACTGCAGGACCCCCAGAGCCAAGCAGAATATATTAGAGCACTGTATTAAGCAGAAATACACCGAATAGCAATGTATAGCGCAATGGTCGTGGCTATCGCATCCTAACAAATCCAAACGTAACATAACCGATCGTAACATAACACATACTGTCGTTCCGAGTACACTATTGCTG
>NW_017011062.1:0-204 GCF_001483705.2 Eufriesea mexicana | reverse complement strand
ATAGAATCTGGCTGGAAAGTTGAATTTTATTGACATTTTCGACGAATAGCGTGGCGAGCCAGCTTCCTGGCATAAGTATGAAGGGAAGATCATTTTGGCGTGCCATAGCCTTTGAAATTCTGTATTATCTGGCAGCGAAAGTCAATTTTATTGACATTTTCGACTAATATCGTGGTGAACTAACTTTCTTGCATAAACATGGAG
>NW_017011061.1:0-204 GCF_001483705.2 Eufriesea mexicana | reverse complement strand
GTTAGCTCACCACGATATTAGTCGAAAATGTCATTAAATTTGTATTTTCCATCCACATTCAGTATCACTGCAATGTATAAAGCACGCCAATAGAATTACTCCTCCTTATTTATGCAAGAAAGGTGGCTCACGACAATATTTTTCGAAAATGTCAATAAAATTGAATTTTCCAGCCGTATTCTATAGCACAGCGACGACTGCAGC
>NW_017011060.1:0-204 GCF_001483705.2 Eufriesea mexicana | reverse complement strand
ATTCTCTGGCAAGTAGATGGCTGTAGTAGCCATTGGTTGAAGACGTTAGGCGACCTATTCTCCAAACTATAACAGATTATATATCTTGAACAGGCCTACTCTCTGGCAAGTAGATGGCTGCACTTGCCATTGGATTGAAGTCGTTATGTGATCTTTTCACAATGATATAACAGGTTATAGATTTTGAATAGACCTATTCCCAGG
>NW_017011059.1:0-204 GCF_001483705.2 Eufriesea mexicana | reverse complement strand
TGGGCTAGCTGTGACTTTTGTGCTTCACACTGCTATTACATGAACTTCTGCGCTCTACTGTGCACTATCACGCACTGCTTGTCTCCGGGAGAGCCAGGAAAGCGGTCTCGGCGAGTTAGGTTAAGATATGTTGCGTTCGGCTATATTACGTTTGGAAATGTTAGGATATGATAGACATGACTTTTGTGCTATACACGACCATTC
>NW_017011058.1:0-204 GCF_001483705.2 Eufriesea mexicana | reverse complement strand
GCTTCTATTGGCGTGCTATAGCCATTGCAATGCTCTGGAATCTGGCTGGAAAATTCCATTTTAATGACATTTTCGACTAATGTCGTAGTTAGCTGCCTTTCTTGCATAAATAAGGAGGGTAGATTCTATTGGCGTGATATGGCCATTGCATTTCTATAGTATCTGATCGGAAAACTCATTTTTGTTGATATCTTCGACTAATAT
>NW_017011057.1:0-204 GCF_001483705.2 Eufriesea mexicana | reverse complement strand
ACGTAGAGCCAAGCAGGGGGTATTAGAGCACATTAGAGCGCAGAAGTCCGCCGAACGACAGTGCATAGCACGAAAGACGGAAATACCCTTACCAAATATAACCTACCCTAACCTAACCAAACATAACCTTACTCAACGTATCGTGCCGCGGCAACTATCGTTCGATTCCGCAGTGTCGAGCAGAGTATAGTAGAGCAATGTAGA
>NW_017011056.1:0-204 GCF_001483705.2 Eufriesea mexicana | reverse complement strand
TATGGATGGATAGATGTACGGATCGATGGATGTATGGATGGGCCCTTGTATGGATGGGTGGATATATGGGTGCATGTATGTATGGCAAGATGGATGTATGGGTGGATGTATGTATGTGTGAGTGTACGCATGGATGTATGCATGGATGGATGTATGTATGGATGAACGTATGGATGCATGTATAGATGTATGTATCGATGTATG
>NW_017011055.1:0-204 GCF_001483705.2 Eufriesea mexicana | reverse complement strand
TACACAGCAATACGATGTATCACTGCGCTCTACTGTTCTCTAGTATATTCTGCTTGTCTCTGGAGAGGCAAGCAATTGTGGTTTCGGCAAGTTACATTTAGCTAGGTTTCGTTCGGCTACGTTACGGTTCGCTAAGTTAGAATAGAGTAGCTTCAGCTCTTGTGATATGCACTGCTATTCGCCGGATTTCTGCGTTCCACTGTG
>NW_017011054.1:0-204 GCF_001483705.2 Eufriesea mexicana | reverse complement strand
GATAGAGCAATATAGAGCTCAGAGGTTCATAGAATAGCAGTGTCTAGCTCAAGAATCTAAGCTGTCCATGACTAACCCAACGTAACCTAACCTATCCAAGCGTAATCTATCTCAACCTATCGTTCCGTGGCCACCATGTCTGGCACCTTCAGAGCCATGTAGAGCACATCAGGCGGGAGTTGGGCGCTGATATCCATAGAATCG
>NW_017011053.1:0-204 GCF_001483705.2 Eufriesea mexicana | reverse complement strand
CTTTGATAGCCTTGACAACATGCTATACCATGCGATTCTATGCATTTCTGGGATCTACTCTCCCATAATATGTTCTGCATTTCTGTGGGATCGGCAGCGATGGTGATCGTGGCACGTTATATTGAGCTAGGCTACGTTTGGTTAGTTTAAGTTGGGTCTGGTTATGGTAGGATATCTTTGATATTTGTGCTTTGAAATTCAATG
>NW_017011052.1:0-204 GCF_001483705.2 Eufriesea mexicana | reverse complement strand
CCATACCTAACCCGTAATAACATACCATGTACATACGAGGCGTAACTCAAATTGACGTGCGGACACCACTACTACTGGCGTCCGCAGAGCCAAGAAGGACTTACTACAGCATAGTAGGGCGAAGAAGTCCAACAAATAGCAGTGCGTTGCACAGAGTCAAAGCTATCCTAACAAAACTTGTCCTAACCTAACCGAATGAAATGT
>NW_017011051.1:0-204 GCF_001483705.2 Eufriesea mexicana | reverse complement strand
AGTCGCGGCACGTCAGGTTGTGTCAGGTTACGTTCGGTTATGTTTGGTTATGCTCGGTTTGGTCAGGGTAGCTACAAATTTTATGCTGCCCACTGTTCTTCGGCGGATTTCTGCCCTCTGCGGTGCCGCAGTATGTCCTGCTTGTCTGTGTGGTTGGCAGCAACAGCGGTCTCGGCACGTTAGGTTGATCTAGGCTATGTCTGG
>NW_017011050.1:0-204 GCF_001483705.2 Eufriesea mexicana | reverse complement strand
AAGGCGGAAAGATTCTATTGCCGTGCTAGAGCCATTGCATTGCTATAGTATTTGGCTGGAAAACTCAATTTCATTGTCCTTTTCCTCTAATATCGTGGAGAGCTAACTTTCTTGCATAAATATGGTGGAAATATCATTCTCGAGTGCTATAGCCATTGAAATGCAGTAGAATCTGGCTGGAATATTCAATTTTATTGACATTTT
>NW_017011049.1:0-204 GCF_001483705.2 Eufriesea mexicana | reverse complement strand
TCATAGAGCCAGTTCCAAGAAATGACGTGATTTCCAAGAATTCTCGGACATTGCTTTTGCAGCATGGCCGTAAAATTTTCGGCCGATTTCGCGACTGTGTATCAGGATAACATGACATGACAGGAGGTCGATCGTTGCGACAGTTCCAAGAAATGACGTCATTTCCAAGAATTCTCGGACAATACTTTTGCAGCCTGGCCGTAA
>NW_017011048.1:0-204 GCF_001483705.2 Eufriesea mexicana | reverse complement strand
TAGAATCTGGCTGGAAGGTTCAATTTTATTTACATTTTCGACTAATATTGTGGTGAGTTAACTCGCTTGCATAAAGAAGGAGGAAGGATTCTGTTCGCGTGCTATAGGCATTGCAATGCTGTGGAATCTGCAAGGAAAATTCAATTTTCTTGTCATTTTCGACTAATATCGTGGTGAGCTAACTTCCTTGCGTAAGTAAGGAGG
>NW_017011047.1:0-204 GCF_001483705.2 Eufriesea mexicana | reverse complement strand
CAGTTATAGTGCACTGCCCGTGGATGAACTAAGTACCGTATAGGAAATTGTAAATATCTGGAGACATAGGTGATCTACACATTCACTATTCTAGAATGGCAAAAGATTTTGAGGCATCAGTGAACAAATTATTCCAACGGGTATGTACAGTCATGGTAGATGGATTCAGTACTGTGCTATCAGTAGCTAAAATCTCGCACTGTA
>NW_017011046.1:0-204 GCF_001483705.2 Eufriesea mexicana | reverse complement strand
CAGGCAAGTAGATGGCTATACTTGCCATTGCATTGAAGGTGTTAAGCGATCTAATCACCAAGCGTTTGCAGCTTATATGTTTTGAATAGACTTATTCTCTGGCAAGTAGTTGGCTGTTCTTGCCATTCGATTGAAGGCGTAAGGCCATCTATTCACTATACTATAACAGGTTATAGATTTTGTATAGACCTATTCCCAGGCAAG
>NW_017011045.1:0-204 GCF_001483705.2 Eufriesea mexicana | reverse complement strand
GACATTTAGCCCGCTTCCGGCTACGTGCGGCCACGATAAGCAGAACAAATTGCCATCGACTCCATGGCCCCGTTGCTGCAAACTTTTAATAGCGCGAAATGCCATGGCAGCTTGGGGCCCATCGGTTTCTTCGCTGATTGACGATGAATTTTGATTAAATTCGATATCGGTATTTGCATTTCATCGTAGTATAATCTTATACAC
>NW_017011044.1:0-204 GCF_001483705.2 Eufriesea mexicana | reverse complement strand
CAATTTTGTTGACATTTTCGACTGATACCGTGGGAACCATCTTCCTTGCATTGGTAAGTAGGAAAGATACTTTTGCCGTGCTATATCCATTGCAATGCTGTAGAATCTGGCTGGAAAGTTCAATTATGTTGACATTTTCGTCTAAGATCGTGGTGATCTGACTTCCCTGCGTTAGTAAGGAGGAAAGATGCTTTTTGAGTGCTA
>NW_017011043.1:0-204 GCF_001483705.2 Eufriesea mexicana | reverse complement strand
TAATTCAACCTATAGTGCGGTGACCAGTTTTTCTGTCCTCCACAGAGACAAGCAGAACATACTGGAGTAGAGAAGAGTGCCGATAAACACAGGTCGCAGGGTATAGCAGCAAAGTCTGTGCTCTCCATATCTGACCCAAATAAACGTAACATAACCAAACGTGACATAATTCAAGCTAATGTACCGCAGCCGCCATCACTTCCC
>NW_017011042.1:0-204 GCF_001483705.2 Eufriesea mexicana | reverse complement strand
GGCCAGGAGCAATGGTCGCGGCACGTTGTGTTGAGTTATGGTACGCTTGGTCAGGTTAGGTTAGGCCTGGTTAGGTTAGGATATCTTCGACTTTAGTGCTGTTCACATCAGTGCGGTTGATTCCTACGCACAACTGTGCAATAGTATATTCTTCTTGCCTCTGTGGAGGCGGCACTAGTGGTCTCCTGTGGTTAGGTTGGTATA
>NW_017011041.1:0-204 GCF_001483705.2 Eufriesea mexicana | reverse complement strand
TCGTATATAAAATTGAATTATTATTTACTTTAATAAAAATCTACGTTCCTTAATTTTTCTCTTAAATATAATTTTCGTCAACAAGAATACTATTTTAAAACACGAAAAATACTATCTCCACGAATTTTTATTTTTCATTACTTCGATGACACAAATTCGTAATAATTTTGTTAATGCAGGTCGTGTATTTAAATTAAATAAATT
>NW_017011040.1:0-204 GCF_001483705.2 Eufriesea mexicana | reverse complement strand
CTTTTCTATCCTAACCTAACCAAACGAAACGTAAGCAAACGTTGTCATACACAACTTAACGTGACGATACCACTACTGCTCGCCTGCCCAGAGCTTAGCAGAATATACTAGAGCACAGCTGAGCGCAGATGTCCGCCGCAATGTATTGTATAGCACAAAGGACAAAGCTGTACTCTCGTAACATAGAAAATCGCAACACAGTGG
>NW_017011039.1:0-204 GCF_001483705.2 Eufriesea mexicana | reverse complement strand
ATGGATGTAATTGAAGATATATGTATGGATGTATGTATGGATGTATGGATGGATGGAAGCATCGACGGCTAGAAGTACGGACGGTCGGATTTATGGACGTATTGATGTGTGGATGTATGGATGCATGGATGGATTTTTGTGTGGACGGATGAATGGATAGATGGATTGGTGTATGGATGGATGGATGTATGGATGTATGGATGA
>NW_017011038.1:0-204 GCF_001483705.2 Eufriesea mexicana | reverse complement strand
TATAGCTTGGTGAATAGATCGCCCAACGCCTGCAATCCAATGGCAAGTACAGCCATCTACTTGTCAGAGAATAAGTCTATTCGAAATCGATAATCTGTTATAGCTTGGAGAATAGATCGCCTAACGCCATCAATCCAATAGCAAGTACAGACATCTGCTTCCTAGAAAATAGGTCTATTGAAAATCTATAACCAGATATAGCTT
>NW_017011037.1:0-204 GCF_001483705.2 Eufriesea mexicana | reverse complement strand
GTACAGTGGGCCCTCGACTTTCGTCTAAGACAGTAATTTTAATTAGGTTAATTAGTTAGATCAGTTAGATTAGGAAAAACGATTTCTATGTCCGTATGCAGCGAAGAATGACACGGAACTGACCATCGAGAGTCAGGAAAAAACAAACGCTTGATCCCTCTACAGCTCTCGACTGTTTTATATCGGCGCCAAACGTCGGAGACG
>NW_017011036.1:0-204 GCF_001483705.2 Eufriesea mexicana | reverse complement strand
CGGAAAAGTAAGTTTTAAAGGAATCGGTAGAGTTCGCTAATTTTCGCCGATCTTCGGCCGGCCGCCGATATATAAGGGGCCCGCGTGCAGGCTCGAGCCAGTTCTCGCTTCGACGTCGGAAGGTCCGCGTTAATATTCTTTCTGTTTGTTTCAGGTTTTAATTATCTTTCTTCTTTCAGATTCTATTTCTTTTATTCTAGATTT
>NW_017011035.1:0-204 GCF_001483705.2 Eufriesea mexicana | reverse complement strand
TGTAATAGCACGCCAATAGAATCTTTCCTCCTTATTTATGCAAGAAAGATAGCTCACCACAATGTTAGCTGGAAATGTCAATAAAATTGAACTTCCCAGTCAGATTCTATAGCATTGCGACGGCTATACAACGCCAATTGTATCTTTCCTCCTTATTTATGCAAGAAAGTTAGCTCACATCGATGTTAGTCGAAAATGTCAATA
>NW_017011034.1:0-204 GCF_001483705.2 Eufriesea mexicana | reverse complement strand
TGCGCCCGACTGCATTCTACTACATTCTGCGTGGTGTTCCGTATGCCAGCAATAGTGGCCGCGGCACGTTACGTTGAGGTAAGCTACGGTTGGTAAGTTTGCGTTAGATTGGGTTCGGTATGGATAGATGTCCCATTTGTCTTGTACACTGCGATTCTACGGACTTCTGCGCCCCAATGTCCTCTAGTAAGTCCTGCTCGACTC
>NW_017011033.1:0-204 GCF_001483705.2 Eufriesea mexicana | reverse complement strand
GGAAGATTCAATTTTATTGACATTTTCCACTAATATCGTGGTGAGCCAGCTTCCTTGCATAAGAATGCAGGAAAGATCCTTTTCGCGTTCTGTAGCCTTTGCAATGCTGTAAAATGTGGCCGGACATGTCAATTTTATTGTCATCTTCAACTAATATCGTGGTGAGTTAACTTTCTTGCATAAATAAGGAGGAAAGATTCTATT
>NW_017011032.1:0-204 GCF_001483705.2 Eufriesea mexicana | reverse complement strand
TAGACCAAATATCTTCATCGGCATTTCAAATACGAGATACTGAACCATTCTTTAGCTCCAAGTAATTCCCACCTTCTTCAAAATTGAAATAGTTCTCAGGACGACGCTTCACGGGAAACAATCACTTAACACTAAAACTATCAATCCATTCAAATTGACTGGTCTCATAATCTTCCTTCCTGCAATTACCAAAAACATACATTT
>NW_017011031.1:0-204 GCF_001483705.2 Eufriesea mexicana | reverse complement strand
TGTATGCATGTGTGGACCTATGGATGTACGAATTTACGGATGTACGGGTGTATGGATGTATGGATGGATGGATGTATGTATTAATGTATGGACGTTTGTATGTATGGATGTATGAATGTAAGTCCGTATTTGCGTTATGGATGTGCGGATGTATGTATGCATGGATGTACGTATGTAACAATATATGGATGTACGGAGGCATGG
>NW_017011030.1:0-204 GCF_001483705.2 Eufriesea mexicana | reverse complement strand
AGGGCAGAAATCAAACAAAGAGCAGTGTAGGGCGCAAGGGTCAAAGCTATCACATCCTAACCTTGCCAAGCCTTATCTAATAAAACGTAATCTAACCCAACGTAACCTGCCGTGACCACTATTGCTGGCTTCCCCAGGGCAATGCAGAACATATTAGAGGAGATTAGGGCGCAGAAATAAATAGAATCGCAATGTATATCAGAG
>NW_017011029.1:0-204 GCF_001483705.2 Eufriesea mexicana | reverse complement strand
GACATCCATCCATACATACATCCGTACATACATCCATTCATCCATCCATACATGCAATCATACGTACACCCATACAGACGTCAGTACATGATCCATACATCCATCCATACATGTATCCATACATACGCACTTCCATACACCCATCCATACATCCATACATATGTCCGTTCATACATCCATCAATGCATCCGCCATACATCATTA
>NW_017011028.1:0-204 GCF_001483705.2 Eufriesea mexicana | reverse complement strand
TTTCTTGTAGATCGATGCCAGAATTTTTCTTAAATTGTTTTTAAACAATGTGTCTTGGTATTCTTTATTTTGAGGCGACTCTGAATATTTTTAATATTATGTAGTGTTAAGTTTAGCTTAACGAAGACCAAATTTTGCTTTATTTTTAAATTTCGTCTTTGAAGAATATTTTTAATCGATAATGTAGATTTATTTTGCACATGT
>NW_017011027.1:0-204 GCF_001483705.2 Eufriesea mexicana | reverse complement strand
TATATAGCCATTTCAATACTATAGAATCTGGCTGGAAAGTTCAATTTTATTGACGTTTCCGACCAACATCGTGGTGAGCTAGCTTTCTTGCATAAAAAAGGATGAATGATTCTACTGGAATTGCTATAGCCTTCGCAATGATGTAGAATCTGGATGGAAAATTCAATTTTATTGACATTTTCGGCTAATATCGTGGTGAGTTAA
>NW_017011026.1:0-204 GCF_001483705.2 Eufriesea mexicana | reverse complement strand
TTGCATAAATAAGGAGGGTAGATTCTACTGGCGTGCTATAGCAATTGCATAGCTAGATCATCAGGCTGGAAAATTCACTTTTATTGACATTTCCGAATAATATTGTGGTGGGCAAACTTTCTTGCATAAATAAGGAGGAAGGATCCAATTGGCGTGCTATAGCCATTGCGTTGATATAGAATGTGTTTGGAAAATTCAAATTTA
>NW_017011025.1:0-204 GCF_001483705.2 Eufriesea mexicana | reverse complement strand
CGAACGTAACCTGACTCAACGTAACGTGCCGAGGCCACTATTGCTGGCCTTCCCAGGGACAAGGAGAAAATATTGGTGGTGTGTATAACGCAGAAATCCATATAGTAGCAGTGCATATCAGAAAAGTCAGAGCTATCCGATCCGAACCCTAACCAACGGAACATAGACGATCATAGCATAACTGAACCTAACTCGCCGTGAACG
>NW_017011024.1:0-204 GCF_001483705.2 Eufriesea mexicana | reverse complement strand
GTGCATTGTACAAAAATAGGAGATACCCCAACCAAACATATCCTAACCTAACCTAGCCAGACGTAGCCTACCTCAACATAACGTGCCGCGAACATTATTGCAGGCCTTCTCACCGCAAGTCTGAAAATACTAGAGCACTGTAGATCACTGAAACCCACCGAATAGCGGTGTACAGCGCAAAAGCCGAAGCTACCACCTCCTAAC
>NW_017011023.1:0-204 GCF_001483705.2 Eufriesea mexicana | reverse complement strand
AGCACAAAAGTGAAAGCCATCCTCCCCAACGTCAATCCTAACGCGCCGAGACCAGAATTACTTCCCTCCCCACAGTCAGGCAGAACATTATAGATGAGATCAGGGCACCGAAATGCATAGAGTCGCAGTGCAGAGCATAACAGTCGTGGCTACCATATCCTAGCATGACCATACTTAAAATAACCGAACGTAGCGTAACTCAGC
>NW_017011022.1:0-204 GCF_001483705.2 Eufriesea mexicana | reverse complement strand
ATATATACGTCAGATATGGTTAGAGATATTAACAGTTCCGATGAAGGCAGTCAGTACATTCACTAACGGAGTACCGTAGGCATTATACTAATGTGTTCAGTGATTATATATGCCCTGTTGCAGTTCTAAAATGACGAAGGGCTGACACAAAACCACACTAGACATTAACAATTGACGAAACAGTACTGAGTGCAGCCATCATCA
>NW_017011021.1:0-204 GCF_001483705.2 Eufriesea mexicana | reverse complement strand
ACGATTCTAGTGATTATGGCAAAGGCTATCCGAAGTTAAATCGTAGGCCAGGGGGTAAAGACCTAAAATTCGCTACTGGTCTGCGATCTCTGGCATCCCCAACATCGTCGTTGAAGCGTTATGGTGTACTCCAATAATGAGAAAATAGAGAAAAGATGTCGAGACATCTTACATGTAACCTCGATGTTAAAATGTTTTTTGATT
>NW_017011020.1:0-204 GCF_001483705.2 Eufriesea mexicana | reverse complement strand
CCTTGACATATGTGCGATACACAGCTGTTCGGTAGATATCTGCGCTCTGCATTGCTCTACTGGTATCTGCTTGTCTCCGGGGAGGCCAGCAATAACAGTCGTGGCACGTTTGCTTGAGTTAGGTTTCGTTTGACTGGGTTGGTTAAGGTTACGTTTGGTCATGATTGCTTTGACGTTTGTGCTATACACTGCTCTTCGTTGGAT
>NW_017011019.1:0-204 GCF_001483705.2 Eufriesea mexicana | reverse complement strand
ACCACGATATTAGTCGAAACTGTCAATAAAATTGAATTTTCCAGACAGATACTATAGCAATCCTATGGCTATAGCACAGCAAATGCATCATACCTCCTTATTTATGAAAGAAAGCCATCTCACCACGATATAAGCAAAAAATGTCAATGAAATTGAATTTTCCCGCCAGATTCTATAGCATTGCAATTGCTATAGCTTGCCAAT
>NW_017011018.1:0-204 GCF_001483705.2 Eufriesea mexicana | reverse complement strand
TTAACATAATTCATGAAAATTGATTTAAAATTTAAGATGTATTTTTTACGATAAATTAATTATATAATTGCATCATACTGGATAACCGTTTTAAAAAATCACACGATACGACATAAATATAAAAAATATGTGTACAGTACGGCACGTTTGCTGCACAATGCGATGAAAAGTTGATCGAGATGCTAATTAGTAATTAGTAATTGC
>NW_017011017.1:0-204 GCF_001483705.2 Eufriesea mexicana | reverse complement strand
ACGTCATCAGTCGAATGGCAAGTACAGCCATCTACTTGCCAGAGAATAGGTCTATTCAAAATCGATAACCTTATACAGCTTGGTGAATAGATCGCATAACGCATTCAACACAACCGCAAGTACAGCCATCTACTTGCCAGGGAATAGGTCCCTTCATTAGCTGTAACATGATGTAGCATGGTGAATATATCGCCTAACGCCTTC
>NW_017011016.1:0-204 GCF_001483705.2 Eufriesea mexicana | reverse complement strand
AGGCGGCTCACTAGGACGTTAGTCGAAAATGTCAATAAAATTGAACTTTTCAGTAGGACTCTATTGCGCTGCATTGGCTATAGCCCGTCAATACAACCTTTCCTCGTTGTTTATGCATGAAAGCATGCTCACCAGGACGTTAGTCGAAAATGTCTATAAAATTGAGCTTTCAGTCAGATTCTACTACATTGCTATGGCTATATC
>NW_017011015.1:0-204 GCF_001483705.2 Eufriesea mexicana | reverse complement strand
TGTATGGATGAACGTTTTGACGCATATATCGATTTATGTATGTATGTATGGATGGATTGATGTATGGATGGACGTATGTATGGATGGATGCGTTTAAGGATGGATGGATGAATGGACGTATGTATGGATGGATGAATGGACGTTTAGATGGATGTATTTAT
This sequence comes from Eufriesea mexicana, assembly GCF_001483705.2. NCBI lineage: Eukaryota > Metazoa > Arthropoda > Insecta > Hymenoptera > Apidae > Eufriesea > Eufriesea mexicana. The sequence goes on along the minus strand of NW_017011015.1, from coordinate 43 downwards.
CAATGGAGTTATGTATGAATGGATGGATGGATGGACGCATCGG
>NW_017011014.1:0-204 GCF_001483705.2 Eufriesea mexicana | reverse complement strand
TGTGTGGCTGTATTAATGTATGGATGGGTGGATGTATGGATGGACAGATGTATGGCTCGATGCGTGTATGGATGGATACTTGTATGGATGGATGTATGTATGGTTCGATGGATGTATGGATGTATGGATGTATGAGTGGGTGGATGTATGTAAAGGTGGATGTATGGATGGATGTATGTATGGATGAATGGTTGGATGGATGGA
>NW_017011013.1:0-204 GCF_001483705.2 Eufriesea mexicana | reverse complement strand
GCCAAGCACAATACACTAGAGCACAGTAGGGCGCAGAAGTCCGCCGAATAACAGTGTAAACCAAGAAAGTCAAAGATATCCATACCTAACCCAAACAAACGTAACCTAACCAAACGTATCTTAACTCAACACAACGTGCCAAGACCACCATTGCTGGCCTCCTCAGAGCCAAGCAAAGCATATTGGATCCCTGTATAGCGCAGA
>NW_017011012.1:0-204 GCF_001483705.2 Eufriesea mexicana | reverse complement strand
GGAAGTTAGCTCACCACGATATCAGTCGAAAATGTCAATAAAATTGTATTTTCCAGGATGATTGTATAGCTTTGCATTGCCTATAGCACGCCAATAGAACCTTTCCTCCTTATCTATACAAGAAAGTTGACTCACAGCGAATTTAGCCGAAAATGACAATAAAATTGGATTTTCCAGCTAGACACTATAGCTTTGCAATGACTA
>NW_017011011.1:0-204 GCF_001483705.2 Eufriesea mexicana | reverse complement strand
GTGCTATAATCGCTGCAATGCTATAGAGTATGGCCGGAAAGTTCATTTTTATTGTCATTTTCATCTAATATCGTGGTGTGCTAACTTTCTTGCATGAATAAGGAGGAAAGGTTCTATTGGCGTGCTATAGTCATTGCAACTCTCTGGAATCTGGCTGTAAAACTCAATTTTACTCACATTTTCGACTAATATCGTAGTGATCTA
>NW_017011010.1:0-204 GCF_001483705.2 Eufriesea mexicana | reverse complement strand
TTAAAATTAATAATTTATAATTAGGAATCAATTTTTACGAATTATCAGTAATTTGACAACTAGCTTTTATTCTGTAAAAATAGTTTACATTTTAAACAATGGTAATACATATGTAATTAATTCTACAAGCACTACCTTTAGGATTGTTTTAATAGGAACTAGGCTAAAGACATAGACCAAAGTTTTAAAGCAGTTTGAAGAATA
>NW_017011009.1:0-204 GCF_001483705.2 Eufriesea mexicana | reverse complement strand
GTTGGGTTAGGCTAAGTTTGGCTGGGTTTGCTTCGACTTTTGTGCTGTACACTGCTGTTCGGTAGATTTCTGCTATCTACTATGCTCTAGTATGTCCTGCTCCGCTCTGGGGAAGGCAGCAATGCGTTCTCGTCAAGTAATGTAGAGTTAGGCTATTTTTGGATTTGTTACGTTGGTTAGTGATAGGTTTGGGTAGCTTTGACT
>NW_017011008.1:0-204 GCF_001483705.2 Eufriesea mexicana | reverse complement strand
GGCTGGGCTCTGTACGGGCCCAGTGTCCCCTCGCGGCAGCAAGAAAGGCCGTCCATTGCGGGCAGATCCGCGTCGGCTGGACTGGACTGGACTGGAAATTCGACGAACATCCTTCTCGCGCTGGAAGCCTGGCGGGTGTCTCGCCATTCGAACAGCAAGCGGTGGTGGATACCCGTATCTACGATCTCCTATACGCTGGCGGCG
>NW_017011007.1:0-204 GCF_001483705.2 Eufriesea mexicana | reverse complement strand
TACATGGCTGTACCTGCCATTGGATTGCAGGAGATAGGCGAACTAATCACCAAGCTATGGCAGATTATAGATTTTGAATAGACCTATTCTTTGGCAAGAAGATGGCTCTACTTGCCGTTCGATTGGATGCGATAGGCGATGTATTCACCAAGCTATAAAAGGTTACAGATTTTGAATAGGCCTATTCTCTGGCATGAAGGTGGC
>NW_017011006.1:0-204 GCF_001483705.2 Eufriesea mexicana | reverse complement strand
GGTATTAGTCGAAAATGACAATAAAATTGGATTTTCCAGGACTATTCTATAGCATTGCAATGTATATAGCACGTCAGTAGAATCTCTCCACCTTGCCTATGCAAGGAAGGTAGCTCACCACGAAATTAGTCGAAAATGTCTATAAAATTGAATTTTCCAGCCAGACTCTACGACATTGCAATCTCAATAGCACTCCAAAAGGAT
>NW_017011005.1:0-204 GCF_001483705.2 Eufriesea mexicana | reverse complement strand
AAATAACCAAACCGAGCTAAGGACCCGGAAGAAGGAAATGGGTTGACAAATCGAGTAATTGACATAGTTTCTACCTGTTCGAATATTTTTAAACTTCATCTGTGGTCTGCAAAGGTGATAGGATCGTCCAGAGGCGTAAAATACTGAAAAACAATAAAGTTTCGTTCAATTTGAATGATCGAATCGAGTAGAGGACCCGAAAGA
>NW_017011004.1:0-204 GCF_001483705.2 Eufriesea mexicana | reverse complement strand
AGCATGAAATATACTATCGGCGCGCCATAGCCGTTGCAATGCTATAGAATCTTGATGGAAAATTCATTTTTAGTGACATTCTCGACTAATATCGTGGTGAAAAAACTGCATTGCATAAATATGGAGGAAAGATACTATTGTCGCCCTATACCCACTGCAATTCCATAGAATTTGTCTGGAAAATTCGATTTTATTGATGTTTTC
>NW_017011003.1:0-204 GCF_001483705.2 Eufriesea mexicana | reverse complement strand
GTATTTTCCAGCCAGATTCTACAGCATTGCAATGGATATAGCACGCCAAAAGTATCTTTCCTCTTTACCTACGCAAGGTAGTTAGGTCACCGCGATATTAGTGAAAATGCCAATAAAATTGAATTTTCCAGGAAGACTCTCAGGCACTGCTATTCCTCTAGCACTCCAACAGAATCTTACCTCCTTACATATGTAAGTAAGTTA
>NW_017011002.1:0-204 GCF_001483705.2 Eufriesea mexicana | reverse complement strand
ATTTGACTTTGTTTTTCTTGCTGTGAGTCACATCTATACGTGCTTAACTTTAAACGGATCACCACAGACCCGGCCATTGCTATGCCCGAGTTAAACAAATTTGACAGTCGTGACGATCACCTATCGGTGTTTTAGAACCCTTTTTATTGGGATTCTGGGTTTTGACTGCAAAATAACTACGATATAGATACAGAGTGGGTCATC
>NW_017011001.1:0-204 GCF_001483705.2 Eufriesea mexicana | reverse complement strand
TTGGTCGCCACTGCACTCTGCGAAGGATGCAGAAATCCCATAAAGAGCCGACGAGAACCATTGCTATCGTTACCACCAACCCGATCAAGTCCCGAGTGTATATTTTGAATAAATGTATTTTATAAAAGTTTGTGAATTTATCGTGACACGGTAGAACGCATAACGAACGCTAACGAACGGGTATTTTCCGATTGTAGACGGTGG
>NW_017011000.1:0-204 GCF_001483705.2 Eufriesea mexicana | reverse complement strand
CCTAACCATACGAATCCTAACTCAACATGGCGTGCCGAGACCACTATGCCGTCCGACCCAGAGCAACGCTGCACATACTGGAGCACGGCAGGGCGCAGAAATCCGCCGAATGTCAGTTTACAGCACAAAAGTCGAAACTATCCTCTCCTAACGTGTCCAATCGTAACATAACCGAATATAACCTATCTCAGCCTAACGTGCCGA
>NW_017010999.1:0-204 GCF_001483705.2 Eufriesea mexicana | reverse complement strand
GGCCTCCCCGTAGCCAAGCAGAATGTAGTAGGGAACCGTAGACCACACAAATCCACCGAATAAAGGTGTGCAGCCCGAAAGGCGAAGCTATCCTAATCAAATTACCCTAACCTATCCCAACCAAACGTAACCTAGCTCAATACAAGGTCCCGCGACCGCTATTGCTCGAATTGCCAGGGTCGAGCAGAGTATAGTACAGCAACG
>NW_017010998.1:0-204 GCF_001483705.2 Eufriesea mexicana | reverse complement strand
TTCCTTGCATAAGTATGGAGGAAAGATCCTTTTGGCGTGCTATAACCATAGCAATGATATGGACTGTGCCTGGCATTTTCGATTTTATCGACATTTTCGACTAATAGCGTGGTGAACTACCTTTCTCGCGTAAATAAGGCAGAAAGGTGCTATTGGCCTGCTATTGGCATTGCAATGCCGATGAATCTAGCTGGAAAAATCAAT
>NW_017010997.1:0-204 GCF_001483705.2 Eufriesea mexicana | reverse complement strand
ACCTCTTCGGCGCATAGTTTAACCCTTTGAACGCTATGAACCCATATATGTGTCCTCACCTAACCATTCAATTTGGGCTATGAGGGCATATATGGGTTCTCTTACAACCATTCAATTTGGACTATGAACGCATATATGGGTTCTCTCACAACTATTCAACCTGGTATATGAACCCGTATATGGGTTCTCACGCATCCATTCAAT
>NW_017010996.1:0-204 GCF_001483705.2 Eufriesea mexicana | reverse complement strand
TGGATGTATGGATGGATGGATGTATGGATCGGTGGATGTATGGTTGGACGTACTTATGGATGTGTGGATGTGTGGATGTATGGATGCGTGGATGTATGGATGTATGGTTGGATGTATGCATGGATGTATGTATAGATGTAAGTATGTATGTATGAATGGATGTGTGTATGGATGTATGTATGGATGTTCGTATGTATTTATGTA
>NW_017010995.1:0-204 GCF_001483705.2 Eufriesea mexicana | reverse complement strand
ACGTAACGTAGCCCAGACTGCGATGCCACGACCACTACTGCTGGCCTCACGAGAGCCAAGTAGAGTATTGCAGAGCAACGTAGGACGCTAAAATCGACGGAACAGCAATGTATGGAGCAAAAGTCAAGGCTATAACATTCGACCTAACCAAACCTGGAATAACCAGTCGTGGCATGCCTCAAGCTAACATGCCGCTGCCAATAT
>NW_017010994.1:0-204 GCF_001483705.2 Eufriesea mexicana | reverse complement strand
GGCCCTGGGGAGTCCGACAATATTGGTCTCATCGAGTTATGTTGCGTTACACTACGATTGGATGGATCATGTTAGGACAGGTTGGGTTGGATATCTTCGACTTCTGCGCTATTCACTGCAATGCGGTGGATTTCTGCGCAACACGGTGCTCCTGTAGAATCCGCTAGTCTCTGTGGAGGCCAGCAATAGTGGTCTCGTCATGTT
>NW_017010993.1:0-204 GCF_001483705.2 Eufriesea mexicana | reverse complement strand
TGAATTTTCCAGGAGGATCCTATATCATGCAATGCCTATAGCACGCCAATAGAATCGTTCGTCCTTAGTTATGCAAGAAAGCTAACTCACTACAATATTAATCGAAGATGTCAATAAAATTGGACTTTCCAGACAGATTCTATAGCATTGCGACGGTTACAGCACGTGCAATGAATCTTTCCTCCTTATATATGCAAGAAAGTT
>NW_017010992.1:0-204 GCF_001483705.2 Eufriesea mexicana | reverse complement strand
GCAAGTACATCCATTTACTCGCCGGAAAATGAGTATATTCAAAACCTATGAGCTGCCATAGCTCGGTGAATAGATCGCCTAACGCCTTGAATCCAATGGCATGTACAGCCTTCTACTTGCCATAGAATAGGTCTATTCAACGTATATAATCCGTTTTAGCTTGGTGAATAGGTCGCCTAACGCCTTCAAACAATGGCAAGTACA
>NW_017010991.1:0-204 GCF_001483705.2 Eufriesea mexicana | reverse complement strand
GACGGTTCCGCAGTCTCTGGCCACCCCAGGGCCAAGCAGAACATACTAGAGCGAAGTAGGGCGGAGAAATCCACCGAACGGCATTGAAATACACAAAAGTCTAAGCTATTCTGTCATAACGTACCCAAACATGTCACACGAAAACGTAGCCTAAGTAAACCTAGCGCGCCGTGACCACCATTTCTGTACTCCCCAGAACCAAGC
>NW_017010990.1:0-204 GCF_001483705.2 Eufriesea mexicana | reverse complement strand
GAGGGGCTGATGATACATGAAAGAACAAATCGAAAATAAAGAGTAAAATTTTTTAGTTCGAAGCTTCGATTTCGAGAAAATCGACTTTGAATATTCACCAAGTACGCGTGGACTTAACTTTGGATATGGCGGATGGACAACCGGTATACCAGCGTACTCGGTGGATATTCAAAGCCGATTTTCTCAACAACGAAGCTTCAAATG
>NW_017010989.1:0-204 GCF_001483705.2 Eufriesea mexicana | reverse complement strand
CAATATTAGTCGAAAGTGTCTATAAAATTGAATTTTCCAGCCAGATACTGTAGCACTGCAATGTATGTAGCACGCCAATTGATTCTTTCCTCATTATTTATGCGGGAAGGTAGCTCACCACGGTATTAGTCGTAAATGTTCATAAAAATGTATTTTCCAGCCAGATTCTATAGCATTGCAATGGCTGTAGCACGCCAGTAGAAT
>NW_017010988.1:0-204 GCF_001483705.2 Eufriesea mexicana | reverse complement strand
ACTGACATCATCTGCTCTGACCTGACCTGACATGACCTGGGCTGACCTGACCTGACCTGACCTAACCTGACAAGACACTACCTGGCCTCGCCTGGCAAGACCTGACCAGACCTGGCCTGACCTGACATGACCTGACATGAACTGACCTGACCTGACCTGACCTGACTGTTCTGACCTTACCGGACCTGACCTTACATGACCTGA
>NW_017010987.1:0-204 GCF_001483705.2 Eufriesea mexicana | reverse complement strand
GTGCCACACACTGCTAATCGGTGGATTTCTGCGAACATCGTTGCGTTACTGCACCCTACTCGAGCCTGGGGAGCCAGAAATGCGGTCCTGACATGATAGGTTGGGTTAGGTTGCGCTTGGTAATGTTGCATTAGGGCACGCTTGTGTTAGGATGGCTTTGACTTTAGAGTTATTTATACTGCTGTTCGTTGAGTTTCTGCAATC
>NW_017010986.1:0-204 GCF_001483705.2 Eufriesea mexicana | reverse complement strand
CGCTATTTCTAGTCTCCCTGCAATCGAGCATAGTATAGTAGTTCTATGGAGAGCGCAGAAATACAGAGTATAGCAGTGTATAGCACACAGTTAAAGTTATCCTGTACAAAAATAGCCGGACGTGACATAACCAATCTTAGTTTAACTCAATCTAACGCGCCGCGACCACCATGTCTAGGCTTCCCAGAGCAGAGCAGAGAATAT
>NW_017010985.1:0-204 GCF_001483705.2 Eufriesea mexicana | reverse complement strand
CATTTTCGACAACTATCGTGGTGAGCTAACTCTCTTACATAAATAAGGCGGAATGATACTATTAGCGTACTATAGCCATTGCAATGCTATAGAATCAGGCTGGAAAGATCAATTATATTGACAGTTTCGACTAATATCGTAGGGAGCTATCTTTTTTGCATAATTGAGGATGGTAGATTCTATTGGCGTGCTATAGCCATTGTA
>NW_017010984.1:0-204 GCF_001483705.2 Eufriesea mexicana | reverse complement strand
TGCAATGGCTATGGCACGCCAATAGGATATTTTTTTCTTATTTATGCAAGAAAGTTAGCTCACAACGATATTAGTCGAAAATGTCAGTAGAATTGAATTTTCCAGCCAGATTCTATAGCATTGTAGTGACGATAGTACGCAAGTAGAACCTTTCCTCCTTCTGTATGCAAGAAAGTTAGGTCACCAGGGTAGTAGTCGATAATG
>NW_017010983.1:0-204 GCF_001483705.2 Eufriesea mexicana | reverse complement strand
GTCTGTACACTGTGTTTCTATGGACTTCTGAACTCTCCTCTCCCCTAACCTGAACTGCTCGTCACTGGTGTGGTCAGCAGTGGTGGTCACTGCACGGTTGGTAGAGTTGGGTTGCGTTTGGCTGTGTTACGCTTTGGTCTCTTAGGAAAGTGTAGCATTGACTTCTTTGCTACGCGCTGCTATTCGGAGAGTTTCTGCTGCCTA
>NW_017010982.1:0-204 GCF_001483705.2 Eufriesea mexicana | reverse complement strand
TACTGTTGTCTGGGTTAGGTTTGGGTTTCCTCGACTTTTCTGCTGTACTCTGCGGTTCTATGGCTTTCTGCGCTCTACTCTTGCCTAATATTTTCTGCTTGGCTCTGGCGAGGTCAGTAGTGGCGGTGGCGTCACGTTAGGTTGACTTCGGTAACGATTGCTTATGTTACGATTGGTTATGTTACGATTGGTCGGGTCAGGATA
>NW_017010981.1:0-204 GCF_001483705.2 Eufriesea mexicana | reverse complement strand
ATTTTATTGACATTTTCGACTAATATCGTCGTGAGCTAATTTTCTTGTATAAATAAGGAGGAAGGATACTATTGCCGTGCTGTAGCCATTGCAATTCTATAGAGACTGCCTGGAAAATTCAAGTTTATTAACATTTTCGACGAAATATCGTCGTGAGCTATCTTTCTTCGATATATAAGGAGGAAAGATTCTATTGGCCAGCTA
>NW_017010980.1:0-204 GCF_001483705.2 Eufriesea mexicana | reverse complement strand
ACACTCTACGATGCTCTGCGAAACTCTGCTCGTCTCTGGTGTTTCCACTAATATTTTTCTCGTTCCGTTAGTTTGAGGTAGGCTACGTTTGAATACGTTCTGCTAGCTTGGGTTAGGTTTGGATAAATTTGGCTTTCGTGCTATAGACTGTTGCCCGGGGGACATCTGCTCTCTGCTGTGCTCTAGTATGTCCTGCTTGGCACT
>NW_017010979.1:0-204 GCF_001483705.2 Eufriesea mexicana | reverse complement strand
CCTGGACTGAATCAGGAATCGTAGATCTTTATTAATACCTTTGATTTTCTTTATTTTCCTCCGATGTCTTCGTTTAAATATCCCATTTTTAATTATTTTTGAATTAATAAAGCAGTGTGAAGTTTCCAAAAGTTTTCATCAAAACGAACACTGCACGGTGAGAAATGCAATTTGTTTTATCGCTGAACAGCAGACATGCGGAAA
>NW_017010978.1:0-204 GCF_001483705.2 Eufriesea mexicana | reverse complement strand
AAGCCCACCGGAAAGCAGTGTATAGCACAAAGGTCAAAGGTTTGCTAACCAAACATTACCTAATCTAACCCGTCCAAAATCAGCCGAAATAACCATACATGCGGTGACCACTATTTTTGCCCTCCCCAAGCAGGGCATGAGAGAGCAGAGTAGAGCGCAGAAATCCACCGAATTGCAGCGTAAATCTTAAAAGTCAAAGTTATC
>NW_017010977.1:0-204 GCF_001483705.2 Eufriesea mexicana | reverse complement strand
TCGATGGATGTATGGATGGGTGGATGTATGGATGGATGGACGTATGAATGGATAGATGTATGGCTCGATGGATGTATGGATGGGTGCTTATATGGATGGATGTATGTATGGTTCGATGGATGTATGGATGGGTGTATGTACGGATGGATGGATGTATGGAAAGGTGCAAGTATGGATGGAAGTATGTATCGATGAGTGGTTGTA
>NW_017010976.1:0-204 GCF_001483705.2 Eufriesea mexicana | reverse complement strand
AATTTTATTGACATTTTCGACTAATATCGTGGTGAGCTAACTTCCTTGCTTAAGTAAGGAGGATAGATGCTTTTTGTGTGCTATAGCCATCGCAATGACGTAGAATGTGGCTGGAAAATAAAATTTTTTTGACATTTTCGACTAATGTCGTGGTGAGCTAACTTCCTTGCGTAAGTAAGGTGCAAAGATGCTTTTTGAGTGCTA
>NW_017010975.1:0-204 GCF_001483705.2 Eufriesea mexicana | reverse complement strand
CCAGAAGACCCTAACGGTCTTCTGGGTCTATTCTAAACAAAGGGCCGAACGAAATACCGGAACATTCCAAGGCTTAACAGGGGTCACCGGTAACCGGCACTCAACTTGACGGTGGCGTCACGGGGGCCACCTGTGACCGGTGCGCCCAGATTGATAGAAATATATATAATTTAAACAAATGTCAATATTTAGAAATTTTTATTA
>NW_017010974.1:0-204 GCF_001483705.2 Eufriesea mexicana | reverse complement strand
TCATTACTTAAAATATGAATTATTACTTCGTCCTTAATAGCAACTATTCCGTCTAACGTATTACCAAATATTACGTTAAAATTGTCATCACCAAAAGTAGTTTGACAATGAAAAATTCGTTTACTTGTATCTTTTTCATCTCAAACAATTACTCCGATAGTTGACAATAATTCATACCGTCGAAGAAAATTTTTTTCGAGTAAT
>NW_017010973.1:0-204 GCF_001483705.2 Eufriesea mexicana | reverse complement strand
GATGGATGTATGTACGGATGTGTGTATATATGTATGTATGCATGTATGTACGGATGTGTGTAAATGTATGTATGGATGTAAGGATTTATGAATGTATGGATGTATGGATTTATTTATGTGTGAATGTACGAATGTATGAATGTACCGATGTATGGATGCAAGGATCTGTATATGTATGGATGTATGGATGACTGGATGTATGAG
>NW_017010972.1:0-204 GCF_001483705.2 Eufriesea mexicana | reverse complement strand
AAATTGCTTCCTTCCCTAGAGACAACCAGAACATGCAAGAGCATAGTACAGCGCAGAAATCCATCGAATTGCAGTACATACCACAACAGTAAAAGCTATCGTGTCCAAACATAGCCTAACCTAACCCAACCAAACGAAATTTAACTTAACCTAACACGACCCGGCCTCCATTTCTGGCCTCCCGGGAGTCAATCAGAGTACAGT
>NW_017010971.1:0-204 GCF_001483705.2 Eufriesea mexicana | reverse complement strand
ACGAATGTATGGACTTACGGATGAATGGATGTACGGATGTATATATGTTAGGATGTATGGATGCATGGATGTATGGATGTATGGGTGTATGGATGGATGGATGTATGGTTGGACGGATGCGTAGTTGGCAGGATATATGGTTTGATGGATATATTGATGTACATATGTATGGATGCATGAATGTATGCTTGTATGGAAGTGTGT
>NW_017010970.1:0-204 GCF_001483705.2 Eufriesea mexicana | reverse complement strand
CTATAACAGATTATAGATTTTGAATAGACATATTCTTTGGCAAGTAGATGACTGTACTTGCCACTGGATTGAAGGCGTTAGACGAACTGTTCACCAAGCTATAACACGTTATAGGTTCTGATTAGACCTATTCTCTGTCATGCAGATGGCTGTACTTGCCATTGGATTGAAGGCGTTAGGCGATGTATTCTCCAAGATATAACA
>NW_017010969.1:0-204 GCF_001483705.2 Eufriesea mexicana | reverse complement strand
AGGTCAGGTCAGTCCGGTCAGGTCAGGTCAGGTCAGGTGAGGTCAGGTTAGGTCAGGTCAGGTTATGTCAGGTCAGCTCTGGTTAGGTCAGGTCCGGTAAGGTCTGACCATGCCAGATCATGTCTGGTCAGGTCAGGTTATTTCAGGTCAGTTCACTTCAGATCAGATCATCTCATGTCAGCTCACCTCAGGTGAGGTCAGGCC
>NW_017010968.1:0-204 GCF_001483705.2 Eufriesea mexicana | reverse complement strand
AAAGCACGTTGTGATTTTGCACATTATGGCGCAGGAGTCCATGAAATAGCAGTGTGCAGCACAAAAGTCAGTGCTGTCCTGACCTAACTCGACGTATCCTAACATAGCAAAACGTCTTCCAACAAAACCTAACGTGCCGCGACAACTAGTGTTGGCCTCCCGAGGGCCGAGCGGAGCATACTAGAGAAATATAGAGCGCAAGGG
>NW_017010967.1:0-204 GCF_001483705.2 Eufriesea mexicana | reverse complement strand
TAAATGCATCCATTCTTACGTCCGTCATTCGATACATCCAACCATCCATACATCCATACATGCGGACAGCCATACATACGTACACTCATACTTCCGTCCATCCGTCCATCCATACCACAATCTATCCATACATCCATTAATCCAAACAACCATTCATCCATACATACATCCATCCATACATCCTTCTTTCCATACATCCATCCA
>NW_017010966.1:0-204 GCF_001483705.2 Eufriesea mexicana | reverse complement strand
GCACCCATCCATACATTCATCGATCCACACATCTATCCATACATACACCCATAAATATATACAGCCATACATCCATACATCCGTACATCCATACTTCCACATATCCATGCATCCATAAGTCCGACCAACCATACAAACATACATCCATACATACATCCATTCGTACATCCACAAATACATTCATCCATACATCCATTCATCCAT
>NW_017010965.1:0-204 GCF_001483705.2 Eufriesea mexicana | reverse complement strand
ATCGACATTGCAATTCTATAGTATCGGGTGGAAAATTCAATTTTAATGACATTTTCGACGAATATCGTGGCGAGCTAACTTTCTTGCTTAAAAAATGAGGAAAGAAACTTTTGGCGGGCTATAGCCATTGCAACGCCGTATTATCTGGCACGAAAATTCAATTTCATTGACATTTTCGACTAATATCGTGGTGAGCTAACATTC
>NW_017010964.1:0-204 GCF_001483705.2 Eufriesea mexicana | reverse complement strand
ATTCTCACCCTCATCGCTAGGCGGATTCGGACTTCGAGGATTTTCTCGCAAGTCTTCGGAAAAACTCCAGTTCCTACATATATAACTTCCCGAACTTCCAATAGTATCCCTGTGTCTAAGGCAGGGCCTGCTAGGATAGCCTCACCGATGAGTCCGCTAGCAGGCCCAGGATGAAACGTATCCCTTCCTTTTCCTTTCGTCCCT
>NW_017010963.1:0-204 GCF_001483705.2 Eufriesea mexicana | reverse complement strand
CGGGTGCACGGTTGGCCTGCATTAATTTACGCAACAAAGAGCACTTTTATAATATGTTGGGGTAAGTTTGAAGGTTGGAAGAGATCGCATGGGGAAAGCTTTCTCTGCCGTTACATAAGCCGGTTTTAACCGACTTCTCAGTACGCTAACTCTACTTATGTACAAATTTCAGTTCAATCAAAGAGGTGCACACTTTTCCACATA
>NW_017010962.1:0-204 GCF_001483705.2 Eufriesea mexicana | reverse complement strand
GAAAAATAAGTAATAAGGTAATGTAAAGTATTATTTTGAAATCTGCTCAATATCTTGATCTTGCTACTACAAAAACAATTTATTGGGATTATATATATATTATCTCTTCAAATTTTTTATTACTCGAGAAGGTATCTTTGAGTACTTCTCTAGAGAGACTAACCGACTCGAGAGTGTCAAGAGGGTACACGTTACACATTTCGC
>NW_017010961.1:0-204 GCF_001483705.2 Eufriesea mexicana | reverse complement strand
TATGGATGGTGGATGTATGAGTGTATGGATATATGGATGGATGGATGTATGTATGGATGTATGTGTGGGAGTATGAATGGCTGTATGGATGTATGGATGCATTGATTTATGGATGTGAGGATGTATTAATGTGTGGATGGGTGGATGAATGGATGGATGGATGTATGGATCGATGGGTGTATGGATGGGTACTTGTATAGATGG
>NW_017010960.1:0-204 GCF_001483705.2 Eufriesea mexicana | reverse complement strand
TTATATCATTGCAAAGGCTATAGCACGCCAGTAGTATCTTTCCCCCTTGCTTATGCAAGGAAGATAGCTCACAACGACATTAGTCGAAAATGTCAGTGAAATTGAATTTTCCAGCAACATTCTGTGGCACTGCAATGCCTGTAGCACGCTAACAGAATCTTTTCTCCTTATTTATGCAATCAGGTTAGCTCACAACGATATTAG
>NW_017010959.1:0-204 GCF_001483705.2 Eufriesea mexicana | reverse complement strand
CATAAATAAGGTTGAAATATTCTATTGGCGTGCTATTGCCGCTGCAATGCCATAGAATCAGGACGGGAAAGAATATTTTATTGACATTATCGACTAATATCGCTGTGAGCTCTCTATCTTACTTATGTAAGGAGGTAAGAAACTGTTGGTGTGCTAGAGGAATAGCAGTGCTTCAGAATCTTCCTGGAAAATTCAATTTTATTG
>NW_017010958.1:0-204 GCF_001483705.2 Eufriesea mexicana | reverse complement strand
TAGCATATTCTGCTTGGCGTTCGGGAAGCCAGCAATAGTGGCCTCGGCACGATAGTTTGAGTTTGGAAACGTTTGGTTCTGATAGGAATTGATAGTTCAGACTTTTGTGCTATACACTGCTATTCCCCGGACTCCTGCGAACCAATGTGCTGCAATATGCTGTGCTTGGCTCTGGGGTGGCCAGTAAAAGTGTTCTCTGAACGA
>NW_017010957.1:0-204 GCF_001483705.2 Eufriesea mexicana | reverse complement strand
CAGAAATCCACCTACTAGCAGTCTATAGCAATAACGACAAGGTTATCCCCTCCTAACCTAACCGCAACCGTTATGGCTGGCATCCCCGGAGATAAACAGAGCACACTAGTGGAATGTGCAACGTAGAGGTCCATACATTCATAGTGTATATCTGAAAAGTCAAAGCTACCCGAGCCTAACCCAAGAAAACGGAACATATCCAAA
>NW_017010956.1:0-204 GCF_001483705.2 Eufriesea mexicana | reverse complement strand
CTATCCTGACCAAACTTAGCCCGAACCAACCAAATCGAAAGTAATCTGACTCATCTTAACGAATCGAGACCACTATTGCTGGCCTTGCCAGAGCCAAGCTGCAAATATTGGAGCACCGTAGGGCGCAGAAATCCACCTAACAGCAGACTATGCCACCATGCACGTAGCTATCCTCTCCGAAACTAACCAAACCTAACGTAACGG
>NW_017010955.1:0-204 GCF_001483705.2 Eufriesea mexicana | reverse complement strand
GTCAGAAGTATTGGGCACGTCACGATAAGTTGAATTACGCTACGTTCGGGCAGGCTAGGTTAGCTCAGGTTAGGTCTGGATACGTTTGACGTTTGTGCTATATACTGCAATGCCGTGGATTACTGCGCTCTGCTGTGCTGCAGTATACTCTGCTTGGCCGTGGAGAGGCAAGCAACTGTGCCCTCGGCACGTTGGTTTCAGTTA
>NW_017010954.1:0-204 GCF_001483705.2 Eufriesea mexicana | reverse complement strand
TGGGTGTATGGATGGATGAATGTATGGATTGATGGCCGTAAGATTGGATGGTTGTATGGATGGTTTGAGGTATGGATGGACGTATGCAGAGATGAATGGATGTACGGATGATTGGATGTATGGATGGATTGAGGTATGGACTGATGAATGTATGTATGGATGGATGTATGGATGTATGTATGTATGGATGTATATATGTATGGG
>NW_017010953.1:0-204 GCF_001483705.2 Eufriesea mexicana | reverse complement strand
TGTTTGTGTTATGATACCTTTGGTTATGTTAAGTTTGGTTAGGTTGGGGTAGGTTATCTTTGAGTTTTGTGCTATGCGCTGACATTCGGCGGAAGCCTGATCTCTACTATGCTGTAATAAGTTCAGCTAGGACCTGGGAAATCCAGCAATAGTAGTTTCGGCATATCATGTTTAGTTGGGCTACGTTCGGTTAGGTTAGGCTGG
>NW_017010952.1:0-204 GCF_001483705.2 Eufriesea mexicana | reverse complement strand
TTTCATGGTGTACACTGCTATTCGGTGGATTACTGGAGTCTACTGTGCTCTAATATGCATCGACTTGGGCTGAGGAAACCAGAAATAGCGGTCGTGGTGCGATAGGTTGTGATAGGTTACGTTTGGTTAGGTCGTGTTAGCTTAGGTTATGATAGGATGGCTTTGACATTGTGTTATACACTGCTATTCGGTGGACTTCTGCGC
>NW_017010951.1:0-204 GCF_001483705.2 Eufriesea mexicana | reverse complement strand
TTTTTTAATTTTTTCACATATTATGTTCCTCTAATTAAACATTTTTAAATACATTCAATTTTCATGCATCATCGTCTATATACAAGAATTTGAAAAATATCTACTTTGTTTCATCCATTTAGGATTGGCATTTTTTTTCTCGAGGCGGCTAAATTAAAACATTGTCACAAATAACGAAGAACAGCAAGAAACTTCCTAATGACC
>NW_017010950.1:0-204 GCF_001483705.2 Eufriesea mexicana | reverse complement strand
ACCAATGGATTGAGAACGTTAGGTGACCTATTCATCAAACTATAGCAGGATATAGGTTTTGAATAGACTTATTCTATGGTAAGTAGATGTCTATACCTACCATTGGATTGAGAACGTTAGATCTGTCCATCAAACTATAGAAGGTTATGAATTTTTAATAGACCTATTCTGTGGTAAGTAGATGGCTATACCTACCATTGGATT
>NW_017010949.1:0-204 GCF_001483705.2 Eufriesea mexicana | reverse complement strand
CTCACCAAGCTATAACAGGTTATAGATTTCGAATAGACCTATTCTGTGGCAAGTAGGTGGCTGCACTTGCCATTGGATTGAAGGCGTAAGGCGATCTATTCACCAAGGTATAAAATGTTATAGATTTTGAGTAGACCTATGCCCTGGCAACCAGATGGCTGTACTTGCCATTAGATTGAAGGCATAGGTGATCTATTCACTGAG
>NW_017010948.1:0-204 GCF_001483705.2 Eufriesea mexicana | reverse complement strand
GTCGAAGGAAGACACCAAATAGCAGGGAATAGCACAAATGTCAAAGGTTCCTTTACCCTACAGACCAAACCTTATTCAACCATACGTAGAATAAATAAGCCCAACGTGCCGAGACCAATATCGCTGGATTCCCCAGAGCCGAGCAGAGTGAGTTACTGCACAGTAGTGCGCAGAGATTCACCGAATGGCAGCGCATGGCGCAAA
>NW_017010947.1:0-204 GCF_001483705.2 Eufriesea mexicana | reverse complement strand
GACTAATATCGTGGTGAGCTAACTTTCTTGTATAAATAAGGAGGAAAGATGCTATTGCCGCGCCATAGCCATTACAATGCTAAAGAATCTCCCTCGAAAATTCAATTTTAATAACAATTTGGACTAATATCGACGTGTGGCAACTTTCGTGCATAAATCAGGAGGTAAGATACCATTGGCGTGCTATAGCCATTGCAATGCTAT
>NW_017010946.1:0-204 GCF_001483705.2 Eufriesea mexicana | reverse complement strand
TCACGCAATATTAATTTGGGGCGTGATAAGCGTTCTAGGACATCGAAGGGATTCGATACGGTAGGACGCTACATCCTTCTTTACAGACCATTGCTGATAGCCATACGTCACTGACTCAGGAAACATACACAGCCACCGCAATCAGAATAGTTTTGTCATTTCCCGTTTCTCACCATTTTCAAAGTCCAGAAAACATCCTAGTCA
>NW_017010945.1:0-204 GCF_001483705.2 Eufriesea mexicana | reverse complement strand
TGCGGCGAACACTGCTGCTGGTATCCCCGGAGTCAAGCAGAATACAACACAGCACTGCAGATCGCAGGAACCCACGGAATGGCAGTGTATAGCTCAATTGTCTAAACTACCCTGTTCTATCCTCACGAAACGTAGCATAGACGTACGTGTCATAGCTGAACCTAACGTGCCTAGAACACTATTGCAGACATCCGCAGAGACAAG
>NW_017010943.1:0-204 GCF_001483705.2 Eufriesea mexicana | reverse complement strand
GACCGATTCTCTGGCAAGTAGATGGCTGTACTTGCCATTAGTTTGATCGCGTTAGGCGATCTATTCACCAAGCTATAACAGGTTATAGATTTTGAATATACCTACTCCCAGGCAAGTAGATGGCATTACTTGAGATTGGATTGAAGTCGTTATGTCATCTGTTCACCATGCTATAGCAGGTTATAGACTTTGAATAGACCTATT
>NW_017010942.1:0-204 GCF_001483705.2 Eufriesea mexicana | reverse complement strand
TCTGCTATAGCTTGGTAAATAGATCGCCTAACGCCTTCAATCCAACGGCAAGTACAGCATTCTGCTTGCCAGACAATAGGTCTTTTCAAAATCTATAATCCGTTATAGCTTGGGGAATAGGTCGCCCAACGCCTTCAATATAATGGCAAGTTCATACATCTACTTGCCAGAGAATAGGTATATTCAAAATCTGTAATCTGTTAT
>NW_017010941.1:0-204 GCF_001483705.2 Eufriesea mexicana | reverse complement strand
AGCTAGGTTACGTTTGGTTAGGCCAGGTTTGGGTATGTTTGGTTCGGGTTGCATTCACTCTTCCGCTATACACTCCTATTCGTTGGATTCCTGCGCTCGGCTGTGCTCTAGTATGTTCTGCTCAGCGATGCGTATGTCAGTACTATTGGTCTCGGCACGTTAGCCCGAGTTATGCTGCGTTTGGTTTTGTTACGTATGGTTTGG
>NW_017010940.1:0-204 GCF_001483705.2 Eufriesea mexicana | reverse complement strand
GTCATGTCAGGTCATGTCATGTCTGGTAAGGTCAGGCCAGGCCAGATCGTGTCTGGTCAGGTCTGGGCAGTTCAGGTCAGTTCTCTTCAGATCAGATCATATCATGTCAGGTCTCATCAGGTCAGGTCAGGCCAGGCAAGGTCGGGGCTGGTCGGGTCAGGTCAAGTCTGGTCAAGTCAGGTCAAGTCAGGTCAGGTCAGGTCA
>NW_017010939.1:0-204 GCF_001483705.2 Eufriesea mexicana | reverse complement strand
TTGGCCTTTGTGCTGCACACCGCTAATCGGTGGATTTGTACGCTCTACATTGCTCTGCCATACCCTGCCCGACTTTGGGGTGGGCTGCAATAGTGGTCTCTTCACGTTAGTTAGAGTTACGCTACGGTTGGTAAGGACTGGTTAGGTTAGGTTAGGTTAGGTTAGCTTTGGTTTGGTCCGGTTAGGTGAGGTCAGGTTAGCTCA
>NW_017010938.1:0-204 GCF_001483705.2 Eufriesea mexicana | reverse complement strand
ATAGCGATACGTGGACAGCACAGAATTATTTGTATTTAAAGAAAAGGAACATCAGAATGTTAAACCAAAGCAAGATCCACTATTACGATCGAAGGATACATGCGACATTTTGTACGGGAAAAATGACACGAGGATAGGAGTAACCACTGTAAATGTCACCTACCAAACAAAAATTAAGACAAGCCAAATTGATAACAGCACAAA
>NW_017010937.1:0-204 GCF_001483705.2 Eufriesea mexicana | reverse complement strand
AATTTATTTTTTTTATTAATGATATTATATCAATTTAATTTATCTTATATCAAAGTTTTATTTTAAAATAAAGCTAATTAAAGTTATTAATCTTCCCAATTAAATGAAATTTATATTTTTAAAATGAGTAAAAAATTAAAAATATTAATTATATAAAATTCTATAGCGTCTTATTATCCCATAATCTTATTTTAGCATTTTGAC
>NW_017010936.1:0-204 GCF_001483705.2 Eufriesea mexicana | reverse complement strand
ATGAAATCTCCGAGTAATACCGCTGTGAGCGAGCTTTTCTGCATATACAAGCCGTAAACAATACATTGGTTTGTTATAGACATTGAAATGCAACAAAGTCTGACTGAAAAGTTCAATTCTATTGATATTTTAGGATAATGTCGCTGTGAGCAAGATTTTCTGCATTAAGAAGGAGCAAAGGTCCTATTGGTTTGCTACAGCCAT
>NW_017010935.1:0-204 GCF_001483705.2 Eufriesea mexicana | reverse complement strand
GTTCCAATATTTTCTGCTTGGCTCAGGCGAGGCCCGCAATAGTGGTCTCGACACTACAGGTTTATTTATGTTATGTTTGGTTATGTTAGGTTATGTCAAGCTCAGTCAGGTTATCTTTGACCTCTGTGCTGTGCACTGCTTTTCGGAGGTTTGCTGTGCTCGAATGTGCTCTGCTACACTCTGCTTGGTCCTGCGGAGGCCAGC
>NW_017010934.1:0-204 GCF_001483705.2 Eufriesea mexicana | reverse complement strand
ATGGATGGATTGTTGTATGGATGTATGGATGGTTGTATGTGTGGATGGCAGGATATATGGATGGATGCATGTATATATGTACAAATGTTTGGATGCATGAATGCATGGTTGTATGAATGTATGTATGGATGCTTGTGTGGATGTATGTATGGATGTGTGTATGGATGTATGTGTGTATGTATGGATGTATGTGTGGATGTATGG
>NW_017010933.1:0-204 GCF_001483705.2 Eufriesea mexicana | reverse complement strand
CCGCAGCCGCCATTTCTTCCCTCGAGAGTGCATTGCAGAACATATTAGATCACAGTAGTGAGCGGATATCCACAGAATAGCAGATTACAGCGCAAATTTCGAAATTATCCATCCTAACGCAACCAAACATAACATAACCGTACGTAACATAGCACAACCGAACGTGCCTAGGCCACTCTTCCTGACATCCGCAGAGCCAACCAG
>NW_017010932.1:0-204 GCF_001483705.2 Eufriesea mexicana | reverse complement strand
ACTAAGTATACTACATTTAAATACTTCTTAGTACGAAAACAAGGGGGTTGAAACAAGTTACTTTCTATTCTAAAACGAGAAAGTAAAAATATATAGGTTGTATATCCGGCAGTAAATCAATTCGTGTGAAGTAAGTGTCCTCTTTATAGCTTATCTTTAGTCAAAGTCTTCGATTATGCTTTATATCTTCATTTTTGTATCCCT
>NW_017010931.1:0-204 GCF_001483705.2 Eufriesea mexicana | reverse complement strand
GAGAGACGGTCTCCCCGGCCGTAGGTACATGGTCGCTCGCGAAGGCGGAGGTCCAACGCGTTACCACGTCCGGCAGTGCGCGCGCCGCCCTCCGGCGACGCGCTTGCAGCCTCCGCCGCGCTACGCGCGAGGAGCCCCAGCTACGCTCGCGGGCTCTCTCCGCGGCCTCCTTCTGTAGCATATCCGCCTCACAGAAGGAGGCCA
>NW_017010930.1:0-204 GCF_001483705.2 Eufriesea mexicana | reverse complement strand
GGTTGTTCAATAATTTGTGATCCTCAGATGCTTATCAAAAGTGAGAGATAATTTGTGAATATTTGGAATTCAATTCCTGTAATAACGTAAATGATTGTTCAGTAATTTGTGATGTTCGAAGGCTTATCAAAGATAATTTGTGAATATTAGGTATTCAATTTCTTAAATAACGGAGGTGATTGTTCAATAATTTGTGATCTTCAG
>NW_017010929.1:0-204 GCF_001483705.2 Eufriesea mexicana | reverse complement strand
AAGTTTGCACAAAACATACAAAACGTAGCGAAACAACGTGGGAGTGCAAAAGATGTAAAGTTGTGTTACATGTGCCGATATGCTTCGAGAGATACCATACGATCGAAGATTATTAATTTCCTCGAAATTTTTTCCAATACTTCAATAATTTAAAATATATGCTTCTTTAGAAATTGTAATGTTATAATAAAATGTTATTGATTT
>NW_017010928.1:0-204 GCF_001483705.2 Eufriesea mexicana | reverse complement strand
GGACAATATATTAAAATCACTTATTACTTCTGCAATACAGTTTAAAATTTATATATAACCATACAAAATTACGTTATAAATAAATATAAATATATAATTAATAATTATATAAATAAAATTCGTGTTTCACCTTTTGCTTGCAATTACTCTATATGCCTAACCAATTAGGTATTTATTAAAAAGTATACACTTACGTAAAACATA
>NW_017010927.1:0-204 GCF_001483705.2 Eufriesea mexicana | reverse complement strand
CCTAACTTTCTTGCATATATAAGGAGGAAAGATTCTAATGCCGTGCTATACCCATTGCAATGCAATAGAATATGTCTGTAAAAAACAATTTTATCGACATTTTCGACTAATATCGTGGTGACCTAACTTTCTTGCATATAAAAGGAGGAAAGATTCTAATGCCGTGCTATACCCATTGCAATGCTATAGAATATGTCTGGAAAA
>NW_017010926.1:0-204 GCF_001483705.2 Eufriesea mexicana | reverse complement strand
GTGCTACACATAGCTATTGGGTGTATTTCTACTCTCTATAATGCTCTCCTACTCTCCTCGACTGCGGGAAGACCAGAAATAGAGGCCCCGGCGCGATATGTTAATTTATGCTACGTTTGGCTGTGTTACGTTTGGTCAGGGTAGGAGAGGGTAGCATTGATTTTTGTGCCATACGCAGCATTACGGAGGACTGCTGCGCTCTAC
>NW_017010925.1:0-204 GCF_001483705.2 Eufriesea mexicana | reverse complement strand
GCGATCTACTCTGCTATAATATGTTCTGCTTGTTTCAGGGGAGGCCAGCAATTGCGGTCGCGGGACGATAGGTTGTGGTAGTTTACGTTTGGCTAGATTAGGTTGGGTTTAGTATGGGTGGCATTGGCTTTTGTGCTATAGACTCCTATTCAGTGGATTTCTGCGCTCCACTGCGCTCTAATATATTCAGCTTGGCTCCGGGGA
>NW_017010924.1:0-204 GCF_001483705.2 Eufriesea mexicana | reverse complement strand
GATTATTTCAATCGCTATGCGATTGTGTAGGCGGCTTTACTCAGTACTGTATTGTCAATTTTTAATATCTCCTGCTTTGAGTCTTTTATACCTTCATTATTCCAGAATTGCAGCAGAACCTATGTCATCAGAGAACAAATAAATCCAACTACTACTAGGCATTGCTTATGGGTGTTCTAAGTACCGTTCTGTCAACAGTACATA
>NW_017010923.1:0-204 GCF_001483705.2 Eufriesea mexicana | reverse complement strand
TTGCGCCGCGCGCGAAAAAGGGCATAATTCCGGTAAAGTTACGCGTGATTAATTCCGCCGCAGCTACGCGCGAGATTTAAAATAAAGACGCGAGAATATGCAAAGAAGCCTAGATGGCGAGAGGAGTCGCTCTCCCACTCTATTCTCTCTCTAGAGACAAACCGTTCACGCTGTACAATCGAGCGAAATTTATAAGTTCCCATC
>NW_017010922.1:0-204 GCF_001483705.2 Eufriesea mexicana | reverse complement strand
TATCGTGGTGAGCAAATTTTGTTACATAAATAAGGAGGAAAGGTTCTATTGGCACGCTATAGCTGTTGCAATGCTATAGAATCTAACTGGAAAATTCAATTTTATTGACATTTTTGACTAATATAGAGGTGAGCTAATTTTGTTGCATAAAAAGGAGGAAAGATCCTATTGGCATGCTATAGCCATTGCAATGCTATGGAATTT
>NW_017010921.1:0-204 GCF_001483705.2 Eufriesea mexicana | reverse complement strand
TTAATTAATTTCACACGAAACAATACTAATTTAATAATTCAAATGTAAATAATTTCATACGAAACAATAATAACTTAATAATTCAAAATTAAATCGCGAAATAATAAAATGAAATGATTTAAAATAAAAATTAGGCCAAGAAATGTCTCGAATTGAATAATATAAAAATAACAATTGTAACAAGTAGCTGATCCACGCAGTCTG
>NW_017010920.1:0-204 GCF_001483705.2 Eufriesea mexicana | reverse complement strand
GGGGAGTCCAGAAATAGTGGTCTAGGCCCGTTATGGTCAGTAATGCTTCGTCTCATTTTGTTGCTTGATTAGGTTAGGCCAAGGTAGCCATGACTTTTGGGCTGTACACTGCTATTCGGACGATTCCAGCGTCCTACGCTACACGGCGATAATGTGCTTAGCACTCGTCGGGCCAGCAATGGCTTTTGTGGCACATCAGGTTCT
>NW_017010919.1:0-204 GCF_001483705.2 Eufriesea mexicana | reverse complement strand
GAAAGATTATATTGGTCAGCTATAACCATTGCAATGCTATTTATTCTGGGCGGAAAATTCAATTTTCATGACATTTTCGAAAAATACGGTGGTGCGCTACCTTTCTTGCATAAACATGGTTGAAAGATTCTATTGGCGAGCTGTATCCGCTGGAATGCTACAGGATCTGAATGGAAAAATCTATTTTATTGACATTTTCGGCTA
>NW_017010918.1:0-204 GCF_001483705.2 Eufriesea mexicana | reverse complement strand
AGATAACTCACCACGATATTACTCGAAATTGTCAATAATATTGAACTTTCCAGCCCGATTCTGAGGCATTGCAATGGGTATAGCACGCCAAAACGATCTTTCCTCCTTACATATGCAAGGAAGCTGGCTCACCACGATATTACTCGAAAATGTCAATAAAATTGAATTTTCCAGCGAGATTCTATAGCATTGCAATGCGTATAG
>NW_017010917.1:0-204 GCF_001483705.2 Eufriesea mexicana | reverse complement strand
CAATTCACTTGCTATAGCCGTCCCAATGCTGTAGAATCTGGCTGGAAAGTTCAATTTTATTGATATTTTCGACCAATATTGTGATGAGCTAGCTTTCTTGCATAAATAAGGAGAAAAGATTCTTTTGGCGTGCTACAGCCTTCGCAATGCAAAGAATCTGGCTGGAAAGTTCAATTCTGTTGACGTTTTCCGCTAATATCCTGG
>NW_017010916.1:0-204 GCF_001483705.2 Eufriesea mexicana | reverse complement strand
AGCAATGAAGAGCGCAGAATTCCACCAAATAGCAGTGTATAGCCCAAAAGTCAAAGTTATCCTTTCCTAACGTGACCAAACGTAACCTAACACAACCTACCGTGATGAGAGAACCATTGCCGGCTTATCCTAACCTAACCTAACCATGCGTAACACAACTCAACCTTGCGTGCCGAGACCACCATTGCTGCCCCCCCCCCCCCC
>NW_017010915.1:0-204 GCF_001483705.2 Eufriesea mexicana | reverse complement strand
TGTGGATGTACGGATCTATGGATGGATGGATGTATAGGTGGATATATGTACGGATCGTTGGTTTTATGGATGGGTCCTTGTATGGCTGGATGATTGTATCGATGGATGGGTGAATGGGTGGACGAATGTATGGATTGATCTCCGTATGGATGGGTGGATGTATGGAAGGATTGAGGTATGGATGGACATATGCGCGGATGAATG
>NW_017010914.1:0-204 GCF_001483705.2 Eufriesea mexicana | reverse complement strand
GACTATTCAAGATCTATAATCTGTTATAGCTTAGTGATTAGATCGCCTAACGCTTTCAATCCGATGGCAAGTATCTCCACCTTCATGCCAGAGAATAGGTCTATCCAAAATCTATAAGCTTTTATAGCTTGGTGAATAGTTCGCCTATCGCCTCCAATCCAATGGCAAGTACAGACATCTTCTTGCCACAGACTAGGTCTATTC
>NW_017010913.1:0-204 GCF_001483705.2 Eufriesea mexicana | reverse complement strand
TCCATCCATACGGCCATCAATCCATACTTCCATCCATCCATACACCCATCCTTCCATACATCCGTCCATCCATACACCCATCAATCCATACATCCACACATATATACATCCATCCATTCATACATCCATACATCCATCCACACATACATCCATCCATCCATACGTCAATCAATCCATACATCCGTTCATCCATACATCCATCCA
>NW_017010912.1:0-204 GCF_001483705.2 Eufriesea mexicana | reverse complement strand
TATTTATGTATGTGTGAAGAATTTTCGAATAATTGTTTTCATTCAAATCTTCATTGTGAACTTATGTTGTCATTGTATCATTAATATTCATATTTCATGAGCAAATGTTTGATAAGCATATAGGCCGTATCACATTTTTCATTTACCATTATCACTTTGAAATAATGTTCTTAATGTTCCAATTTTTTAATCTTTATCACCAAC
>NW_017010911.1:0-204 GCF_001483705.2 Eufriesea mexicana | reverse complement strand
CACGTTGCTCTGCTATACCCTACTGGTCTCTGGCGGAGCCGGCAATGGCGGCCGTGGTGTGATTGGTTGAGTTAAGTTACGGTCGGTTAGGTTAGGTTAGGAAATGTTTGTCCAGGATTGCGATGGCTTTTGTGCTATACACTGATATTCTGTGCACGTCTGGGCTCTACGGTGCTCAAATATGTGCTGCTTGGCTCTGCGGAG
>NW_017010910.1:0-204 GCF_001483705.2 Eufriesea mexicana | reverse complement strand
GCTGGCTCGGCTGAGGAAGCCAAGCAGACGGCGGCACCGGGCGATCGAGGCTGTGCTCCCCGCATTGGATGTTTGGTGGCGCAGCGGCAGCCGGTACACTTTCCGCCTGACACAAGTGCTAATCGGGCGCGGGTGCTTCGAGGAGTACCTGTGTCGCATCGTGCCGGAACGTGAGACGCGGTGTCATCACTGCGGGAAAGGGCG
>NW_017010909.1:0-204 GCF_001483705.2 Eufriesea mexicana | reverse complement strand
TAGCTTGGTGAATAGGTCGCCTAACGCCTTCAACCAATGGCAAGTCCAGCCATCCACTTGCCGGAGATTTGGTCTAATCAAAATCTCTAACCTCCTACAGCTTGGTGAATAGAACGCCTAACGCCATCAATCCAATGGCAAGTGCAGCCATCAACTTGCCAGTGATTAGGTCTATTCAAAATCTATAATCTGTTATGGCTTGGC
>NW_017010908.1:0-204 GCF_001483705.2 Eufriesea mexicana | reverse complement strand
TCAGAATTTTTATTCGCGGATATCTAGCCACACGGTAAAATTTCACGCTAACCGTGGTTATGGATATGGTTACCCCTTAAGGAGCACGGGTTTTTCCTTGGACTTCCAACAATGCTGAAGGGGGATAATCCAATTTTTCCCTTTCATTTTTCAACGCGTTGTTACCCAACGAAAACATCCTGAAGCTTCAACGCAACGACGAGA
>NW_017010907.1:0-204 GCF_001483705.2 Eufriesea mexicana | reverse complement strand
GAAGCGGTCGCTTACGCAGACGACATAATAATCATGGTCGGCGGTAACTCCAGGGAGGAACTGGGGCGAGAGGGGTAATCAGCGGTCACAGCGGTCTCTAAATGCTGCAGCTGCAAGAGGTTCGCTCTATCGGCCGAGAAGTGTTAACCGCGCTCGTTCCAGATGACGACGTGGAAAAAGACACGGCCGAGCAACGGTGGATCC
>NW_017010906.1:0-204 GCF_001483705.2 Eufriesea mexicana | reverse complement strand
TGCGATCTACTCTCCTCTAACATGTCCTTGTTGGATCTGGGGAGGCCAGCAGTGGAGGTCTCGGCTCGTCAAGTTTAGTTAGGCTATGTATGGTTAGGTTAGGGAATCTTTGACTTTTGCGGTATACATTGCTATTTGGTGTGCTTGTACGCTACACTGTGCTCTACTGCAATCTGTGCGACTCTGTGGAGGCCGATAATAGTT
>NW_017010905.1:0-204 GCF_001483705.2 Eufriesea mexicana | reverse complement strand
TTGGGATAGCTACGTCTCTTGTGCTCTACTCTGCTATTCTGTTGATTTCGATGCTCTCCGTTGCTCTATTATACTCTACCCAACTCTAGAGTTGCCAGCAAATGCTGCCCTGGTACGATAGGCCGAGTACTATGACCTCGGGTTAGGTTAGGTTCGGTTAGGTTCTGTTAGGGTGGTTTCGAGTTTTGTGCAATACACGGCCAT
>NW_017010904.1:0-204 GCF_001483705.2 Eufriesea mexicana | reverse complement strand
CAGAGCAGAGCGCAGGAGTCCACCGAACAGTAGTGCATAGCGCAGGTGTCAAAGCTGTTCTACTCAAACCTAATCAATCGTAGCACGGCCAAACGAAACATAACTTAGCCTATCACTCCGCCGCCACTACTACTGGCCCCTGTATCCTATGTTAGGAGTGGATGTCTTCGACTTCTTCAACACACACTGCTATTAGGAGCATTG
>NW_017010903.1:0-204 GCF_001483705.2 Eufriesea mexicana | reverse complement strand
GATACTTTTTTGAGCAGTAAATAAAGAATTGTGTAATAATAAAATTGTAGAATTATTTGACTTCTATACTTCGCACACTACATTACATTAAATTTGATATATTAATTAATATCGATCTTTCAAATTTTATAAAATGGTGACCCCCTCTCGAGTGTAAAAATGTGGGAACCGAATTTCAACCGAAACAGTGAAATTCCAAAACTG
>NW_017010902.1:0-204 GCF_001483705.2 Eufriesea mexicana | reverse complement strand
GTTAGGTTAGAAAATGACATAAGTAACTATAGCTATTTTTTGGAAACAAAATCGATTCAAAGGCTCAACTAACGATGACAACTTTAACAGAATTGATTAATTCCACCATCTTATTGTTTAACGTTCTCTAACGAGACGCGAAAGAGGTTAGGTTAGAAAATGGCCGAACCAACGATGACAATTTTATCAGAATCGGTGGATTCC
>NW_017010901.1:0-204 GCF_001483705.2 Eufriesea mexicana | reverse complement strand
TGAAAATATTCGTAATCGTCAAAAAATGGCGTCGAGTTAATCGCTTTGGAGATACTCGCAAACGTCGAAAAATGGCGTCGAGTTACAAGCTTTGCAAATATTCTTAAACGTCGAAAAATGGCGTCGAGTTACAAGCTTTGCAAATATTCATAAACGTCGAAAAATGGCGTCGAGTTAGTCGCTTTGGAGATATTCGCAAACTTG
>NW_017010900.1:0-204 GCF_001483705.2 Eufriesea mexicana | reverse complement strand
CCGTGTAGAGCGCAAAAGTCAAAGATGCTCTATCCTAACCTAACCAATCGTAGCATTAATAGACGTAACCGAACAGAACCGAACGTGCCGCGGCCACCATTGCTGGACTGCCCAGAGCCAAATAGAACGTATTAGACGAGTGCAGAGCGCAGAAATTCTTAGAACCGCAATGTACTGGAGAAGAGTCAAAGATATCCAACTTAA
>NW_017010899.1:0-204 GCF_001483705.2 Eufriesea mexicana | reverse complement strand
ATAGCACGAAAGTCAAAGATATCCTTACCAGAGCCAAACAAACCTAACCTAATCGAACTTAACGTAACACAACCTAACGCGCCGCGGCAACTACTTCTGGAAACCTCGGACAAAATTAGTGAGAACTAGGTCAGAGTACAACGCAAAGATCCACCGAATTGCAGTGCGCAGCACAAAAGTCATAGCTACCCTGGCCTAACACAG
>NW_017010898.1:0-204 GCF_001483705.2 Eufriesea mexicana | reverse complement strand
TTCCTGTCTGATTCCATTGCATTGCAATGGCTATAGGTCGCCAATAGAATCTTTCCTCCTTATATAAGCGCGAAAGTTGGCTCACAGCGATACCAGTTGAAAATGTCAATAGAATTGATCTTTTCAGACAGATTCTATTGTGTTACAATGGCTGTAGCACGCCAATAGAATCTTTCCTCCTTATCTGTGCAAGAAAGCTTGCTC
>NW_017010897.1:0-204 GCF_001483705.2 Eufriesea mexicana | reverse complement strand
AAAGCACAGAGTACAGCAATAAACACTATAATGTAGCAGCTGGAATGCTTTGGTCGCTGATGACTTAAATTCCAAAACGATTCTGTATTATTAAATTTGTAGAACGGCTATGGCTAGAGATATATACAACTGACAGCACGATACTTAGTACATCCAACAGCAGTGCTCTGCAACCGCTGTATTAATCTGTTCATTGATGATATA
>NW_017010896.1:0-204 GCF_001483705.2 Eufriesea mexicana | reverse complement strand
CGCTATATAAGGGGCCCGCGTGCAGGCTCGTGCCAGTTGTCGCTTCGACTTTGGAGGGTGCGTGTTAATATTTTTCTTTCAGGTACTAATTATTTTTTGTTTCAGCTTTTAATTATCTTTCCTCTTTCAGATTCTATTTCTTTTATTCTAGATTTCATTGCTTGTGCATTCGTATATTTTGTACAATATTCGAATGCTTCGTCG
>NW_017010895.1:0-204 GCF_001483705.2 Eufriesea mexicana | reverse complement strand
TCGACAAATATCGTGGCGTGGTATCCTTTTTACGAAAATAAGGAGGAAAAATTATATTGGATTACTATAGTCATTGCAGTTCAATGGTATTTGACTAGAGAGATCAATCACATTGACGATTTCGTCTAATATCGTTGTGATGGAAATTTTTTTTTATAAACAAGGAAAAATTCTATTGGTTTGCTATAGCCATCGTAATTCCGT
>NW_017010894.1:0-204 GCF_001483705.2 Eufriesea mexicana | reverse complement strand
TCTAGGCATTGTAAAGCTATAGCATCTGGAATGGAAATTCAATTTTTCTGACATTTTCGACTAATATCTTTGTGAGCTATCTTCCTTGCATAGGTAAAGAGGAAAGATGTTTTTGGCGTGCTATAGTCATCGCAATGCTGCAGAATCTGGCTGGAAAGTTCAATTATATTGACAGTTTCGACTAATATCGTGGTGAGCTAACTT
>NW_017010893.1:0-204 GCF_001483705.2 Eufriesea mexicana | reverse complement strand
CTGTTATAGCTTGGTGAATAGATCGCCTGACGCCTTCAATCCAATGGCAAGTAGAGCCATCTAATTGCCAGAGAATAGATCTGCTCAAAGCCTATAATCTGTTATAGCTTGGTGAATATATCGCCTAACGCCTTCAATCCTATGGCAAGTACAGCCATCTGCTTGCCAGAGAATAGGTCTGTTAAAAATCTATAGCCTGTTATA
>NW_017010892.1:0-204 GCF_001483705.2 Eufriesea mexicana | reverse complement strand
TGCCATGTACTTGCGAGAGAATAGGTCTATTCAAAGTCTATAATATGTTATAGCTTGGTTAATTGGTCGCCCAGCGTCATCAACCAATGGCAAGGACAGCCATCTATTTGCCAGAGAATAGGCCTTTCAAAATGTATAACATGTTATAGCTTGGTGAATAGATCGCCAAACGCATTCAATCCAATGGCTAGTACAGCCATCTAC
>NW_017010891.1:0-204 GCF_001483705.2 Eufriesea mexicana | reverse complement strand
CGTCCGGCCACCGGCTAATTGGCCCATCGGTGATTATCCGCGATTCTCGTTACAATCGTACACCCTATTCCCGAGACTTAAGGAGGTCTTCCGATTTCAAAATTCGAAATAGTCCATTTTCTTTTCTTTTTTTTTCTTTCCCTCATTTTCTTAACGTTTGGAGCTTGAGAAATGTGCGTGCAAACCCATTTGATGAAATTCAGT
>NW_017010890.1:0-204 GCF_001483705.2 Eufriesea mexicana | reverse complement strand
GCTATGGAACCCTCCTGGAAAATACAATTTCATTGACATTCTCGACTAATAGTGTGGTGAGCAATCTTTATTGCATAAATAAGGGGGAAAGATTCTGTTGGCGTGCTATAGGCATTGCAAAGCTATAGAATCTTCCTGGATAATTCAATTTTATTGACATTCTGTACTAATATCGTGGTGAGCTAACTTTATTGCATAAATAAG
>NW_017010889.1:0-204 GCF_001483705.2 Eufriesea mexicana | reverse complement strand
TAGAATCTTTCCGCCGTATTTATGCAAGAAAGTTACCTCACCACGATATTAGTCGAAAATGTCGATAAAGTTGCATTTTCGAAGCAGATTCTGTAGCATTGTAATGGCTACAGCACGACAATAGTATCTTTCCTCCTTATATATCCAAGAAAGTTACCACACAACGATATTAGTCGAAATTGTGATTAAAATTCAATTTTCGAG
>NW_017010888.1:0-204 GCF_001483705.2 Eufriesea mexicana | reverse complement strand
CCATGGTACATTTTCGTACATGGTTTAAAGAGTATTTTCAATTTCTCTTTTCGTCAAAATTAATGAAAATCGTGGAAAATACAGAACCTTAGGTGAATCGTATTTTTAAAGACGGACTCGAATGACTGACGCAATTTTGGATCATCTGATAATGTAAAACGAAAAAACTAAAGAGCATCTTAATTACTATGAATACAGTTATAG
>NW_017010887.1:0-204 GCF_001483705.2 Eufriesea mexicana | reverse complement strand
GTTCCTACCACACGCCACTCTCGTCTCTCTTCTCTTCGAACTGCCCTTTTGACAGCGGGCCTTGTTTGTAAATTCGCCGCGAAAATCAAGCGGATCGCCCCCTTTTGATTTTCGTTTTGA
Source organism: Eufriesea mexicana (assembly GCF_001483705.2). Taxonomy (NCBI): domain Eukaryota; kingdom Metazoa; phylum Arthropoda; class Insecta; order Hymenoptera; family Apidae; genus Eufriesea; species Eufriesea mexicana. The sequence goes on along the minus strand of NW_017010887.1, from coordinate 84 downwards.
TACTCCGGTTATCGCTGCTACGTGTTCGTCACTCACGCGACCTTATCGGTAATCGGAGCTCGCATACTCTTACAATTCTTCGTT
>NW_017010886.1:0-204 GCF_001483705.2 Eufriesea mexicana | reverse complement strand
GTATCGTACTTTCAATTAAAAATTTCTCTTGCCATAACGGTAAAATTCATAGGTTACACTATACTTGCCGTTGAACGTAATTTATCAGTGAATAGATGATCCAAACTGCTAAAGCACTGTGATGATTGCTGTGTTCAGTACTACTTCGCCAATTGCCAGTATCTCGCGCTATAAAGGAACTGCCCACTGTTAATATAGGAATGC
>NW_017010885.1:0-204 GCF_001483705.2 Eufriesea mexicana | reverse complement strand
ACATATCCTCTGACTTTATTTGTACGATTTGCTTATCAAGATCGGATAGACGAGTTTCAAATACGGAAAAATGGTCGAAGAATCATGCGTGCAGCCGCCTTTTCTCGATTTCCAGGTATTCTGTTAATCCTTCAGGGATAGAGTATTTACTCGTTACGATTCCCTGACAATGAGCTTTTGCGTCGTTTATTAACGAGATTATCA
>NW_017010884.1:0-204 GCF_001483705.2 Eufriesea mexicana | reverse complement strand
AAATGTCAATAAAATTGAATTTTCTGGCCAGGTTCTACACCATTGCAATGGCTATAGCACGCCTAATTGATCTACTCCCCATACTTATGACAGGATGCTAGCTCACGACGATATTAATCGAAAATGTCAATGAAATTGACTTTTCCAGCCCGATTCTGCTGCATTGCAATGCCTATATCTTGCCAATATAATCTTTCCTCCTTG
>NW_017010883.1:0-204 GCF_001483705.2 Eufriesea mexicana | reverse complement strand
GGCGCCTGCACCTTCCGGTGAAGATGATTTTATCGACAATTGGTTTCAAGGACGGTCTTTGTTTGAAATTTCCTGTGTTACGAAATTGTTGCAGTAAAAACTAAATAGCAAAATGAACTCTACTTCCCAGTTGTGTGGAGACGATTCCTTCCTCTGTATTTTGTATTTTGTTAGCGCGTGTCTTTTATATACCGTTTTCTGGAG
>NW_017010882.1:0-204 GCF_001483705.2 Eufriesea mexicana | reverse complement strand
CGGCCACACCTGAACTGACCTGACCAGACATGATCTGTCCTGGCCTGACCTTACCAGTCTTGAACTGAACTGACACGACCTCGCCTCGCCTGGCCTGCCCTGGCCTGACCTGACCTGACCTGACCTGAACTGACTTGACCAGACCTGACATGACCTGACCAAACTTGACCTGACCTTGCCTGACCTGGCCTGAACTGAACTGAC
>NW_017010881.1:0-204 GCF_001483705.2 Eufriesea mexicana | reverse complement strand
AAGTTCAATTTTATTGACAGTTTCGAATAATATCGTGGTGAGCTACCTTTCTTTCCGAAATAAACAGGGTAGATTCTATTGGCGTGCTATAGACATTGCAATGATATAGAATGTGGTTGAAAAATTCAATTTCATTGTCACTTTCGACTAATATCCTGGAGAGCCAAGTTTCTTGCATAAATAAGTGGGAAGGATCCAATTGGC
>NW_017010880.1:0-204 GCF_001483705.2 Eufriesea mexicana | reverse complement strand
TGTCCATAGCACATGTACTCATTGATTGTTCTAGAACTACTGTGGAATTTATGTCATCAGTCAGCAGAATATTCCTACTGCTGTACTACAGTGACGATTGCTGCACTCTGTACTGTTATGTCAATAGCTAGTAACTCGAGTTGTAATGGTTTTGTCCTTTACCATACCAGAGTTCCTATAGAATGTACATAATCATGCAGAGTT
>NW_017010879.1:0-204 GCF_001483705.2 Eufriesea mexicana | reverse complement strand
TGTGCAGCAGAGAAGTCGAAACTATCCAATCCTAACAAAGGCTAACGTAGTGTAACCAAGCGTTTCCTACCTCAACCTAATTTGCTGAGACCACCATTTCTGGCTTCCCCAGAGCCAAGCCGATATTATTAGATGACAGCAGATTGCAGGAGTCCACCGTATTACAGTGTACAGGACAGAAGTCAAAGATATAATAACCTAATC
>NW_017010878.1:0-204 GCF_001483705.2 Eufriesea mexicana | reverse complement strand
AGTAGCGCGCAGAAATGCATCGCATGGTAGTGAAGAGCACAGGGGTTGAAGATATCCTAACCTCACGTGACCCAACCGACCATAACTGAACCGATTCTGAAGAGCCACGGCCACTATTGCTCACCACCCCAGAGTCGAGCGGAGTATATTAGTGCAATGTAGAGCGCAGAGATCGACCGAATAGCAGCGTGTAGCACAAGAGAC
>NW_017010877.1:0-204 GCF_001483705.2 Eufriesea mexicana | reverse complement strand
ATATTTACATGTTCGACTAATATCGGGGTGAGCTAACTTTCTTGCATAAATAAGGAGGAGAGACTCCATTGGCGTGCTACAGCCATTGCAATGATATATAATCTGGATGGAAAATCAAATTGTATAAACATTTTCTTCTTGTATCTTGGTGAGCTAACTTTCTTGCATAAATAAGGAGGATTAATTCTATTGGCGTGTTATAGA
>NW_017010876.1:0-204 GCF_001483705.2 Eufriesea mexicana | reverse complement strand
GCCACCAAATATCAGTGTATAGCACAAAAGTCAGAAATCTTCGTACCAAACCTTACCAAGCCTCACCTAACCAAACGTGGACTAACTAATCCTACAGAGCCGATACCTCTATCGCAGGACCCGCCAGGGTCGAGCAGGGTGCAGTAGAGCAATGAGGAATTTAGAAAACATCCGAATAAGTGTGTATAGCATAAAAGTCATAGT
>NW_017010875.1:0-204 GCF_001483705.2 Eufriesea mexicana | reverse complement strand
TTGACATTTTCGACTAATATCATGGTGTGCTGACATCCTTGCATGTGTAAGGAGGGAAGATTCAACTGGCGAGCTATAGCCATAGCAATGCTACAGAATCTGGATGGAAAATTCAATTTCATTAACATTTTCGACTAATACCGTGGTGTGCTGACATCCTTGCATAAATAAGGAGAAAAGACTCCTTTGGCACGCTATAGCCAT
>NW_017010874.1:0-204 GCF_001483705.2 Eufriesea mexicana | reverse complement strand
GCGGAGTATAGCAGAGCAGAGTAGAGCGCCGATACCCACCGAACAGCAGTCTATGCCAAGAAAATCGAAGCTATCCAAACCAAACACAAACATGCATAACCTAACCAAACGATTCATAACTGAAACTAACGTGCCGAGATAACTATCGATGGCCTCCCCAGAGCCAAGCAGGGCATATTGGAGCACAGTGGAGCTCAGAAATGC
>NW_017010873.1:0-204 GCF_001483705.2 Eufriesea mexicana | reverse complement strand
CTGGCTCGAAAGGTTTAGTTATACTACGTCTGGTTAGGTTAGGTTAGGATGGCTCCGAGTTTTACGCTCTCCATGGCTATTCGCTAGATTTCTGCGCTCTACTGAGATCTAATATGTTCTAATTTGCTCTGCGAAGGCCAGAAATAGTGGCCGCGGCGAGTTAGGTTTCATTGAGGTACGTTTGGTTAGGTTAGATTTGTTTGG
>NW_017010872.1:0-204 GCF_001483705.2 Eufriesea mexicana | reverse complement strand
AGCAGTTATCGGCCGAATAGCAGTGCATACCTCAAAAGAAGAAGTCATAATGTCCGAAACTAATCAAACGTTACATAACCAAACGTAACCTTGTAAAACCTAACGCGCCGAGACTACTACTGCTGACCACCACAGAGCCAAGCAGAATGAACTGGAGCGCAGTAGAGCGCAGAAATCCACCGCATTTGAGTGTAAAGCAATAGA
>NW_017010871.1:0-204 GCF_001483705.2 Eufriesea mexicana | reverse complement strand
AGGTGATATATTTATCAAACTATAGCAGGTTATAGATTTTGAATAGACCTATTCTATGGGAAGAAGATGGCTGTACATACCACTGGATTGAGAACGTTAGGTAATCTATTCATCAAATTGTAGAAGGTTATAGATTTTGAGTAGACTTATTCTATGGTAAGTAGATGGCTATACCTACCATTAGATTGAGAAAGTTAGATGATC
>NW_017010870.1:0-204 GCF_001483705.2 Eufriesea mexicana | reverse complement strand
CTTATACGTAGATTGACGACTATGAAACAAGAGGGATTCGCTATAGGCACGTTCTACTTTGACCTCTTACTGACACTCTCTTAGACACTAGCTTAAGAATACTTAAAGACAGTTAAAGACTGGAGACCGTAGACTGTTCTTGAGACTGTGGAGACTGGAGCTGCCCGCGCCCTTGCACCCTTATTTAAATTATTCATTCTGTCT
>NW_017010869.1:0-204 GCF_001483705.2 Eufriesea mexicana | reverse complement strand
AAATGGAGAAACAGAGTATATTTTATTCGCACGTGACATATGTCTATTTACTTGCATAATATACTCCGTAAATGAAATATTTGGAAATATTTGTAATCGAGTATAGTTGAAAAATTATATAACAACTGCACATTTCTAATCTTTTGAGTAAAAGTTCAAGGTTTTAGCCTATATCTCCAAAGAAATCGATGAAAATACGTTTGA
>NW_017010868.1:0-204 GCF_001483705.2 Eufriesea mexicana | reverse complement strand
TAACCCAAACAAACGTATCATATTCCAACCCAACGAGCAGCGGCCACGATTTCCGGAATTCCCAGAGCAAGGCATGGAATATTAGATCACAGTAGAGGGCAGAAAGCCACAGAATAACAGTGTACCGCACAAAGGTCAAATCCAACCTAACCAAACATAGCAGAACCGTACATCACCAAACGTAACCTAACTCAACAAAACGTG
>NW_017010867.1:0-204 GCF_001483705.2 Eufriesea mexicana | reverse complement strand
TTTTCCACTGGACTCTAGGGATGCTAGAAATTGTGGTCTCAGCGCGTTAGGTTGTTTTCGGTTTTGTTTGGTTAGTTAGGATTATGCTATGTTCGGTTGCGGCAGCTTTGACTTTCGTACTATACACCGTTATGCGCTCGCCTGTTCTCTACAACACTCTGCTTGCCCCTGTGGAGGCTAGCAGCAGTTGTTTCGGCACGGTGT
>NW_017010866.1:0-204 GCF_001483705.2 Eufriesea mexicana | reverse complement strand
TGCTATTCTGTGGTTTTCTGCGCTCTATATAGCTCCACTGTACTCTGCCTGACACTGGGCTGGCCAGCAATAGTGTTCGTGGTTCAAAAGTTCGAGTTAGGTTACGTTCGGTCAGATTCGGTTGGGTTAGGTTTGGGAGTGTAGCAATGACTTTTGTGCTATACGCTGCTATTCGGCAGATTTCCACGTTGTACCGTGCTCTAA
>NW_017010865.1:0-204 GCF_001483705.2 Eufriesea mexicana | reverse complement strand
GGTCGAGTCGAATCGCAATCGCTTCGAGTCGCGGTCGCTTCGAGTCAAGTCGAGTCGAGTCGCAATTGCTTCCAGTCGCAACCGCTTCGAGTCGCGGTCGTTTCAAGTCGAGTCGAGTCGAGTCGCAATCGCTTCGAGTCAAGTCGAGTCGAGTCGCAATCGCTTCGAGTCAAGTCGAGTCGAATCGGATTGAGTCCCGTCGAG
>NW_017010864.1:0-204 GCF_001483705.2 Eufriesea mexicana | reverse complement strand
CATCCGTTCATCCACCCATCCATTCATTCATTCTTTCGTCCATCCACCCAACCATTCATCCACACACACAGCCACAGATCCATACGTCCATGCATCCATAGATGAATCAATCCGTACATACATCCTTCCATACATCCATCAATCCACACATATATCTATCCATACATCCGTACATCAACCCACACTTCCATACATTCATGCATC
>NW_017010863.1:0-204 GCF_001483705.2 Eufriesea mexicana | reverse complement strand
ACATCCATAAATATCTACATCCATACATCCATACATCCTTATCATTCATACATTCGTACATCCGCACATACATGCATCCATACATCCATCCATCCATACATCCACCCAACCATACATCCATCGAACCATACATCCATACAGCAGTCCATCCATCCACCCATCCATACGTCCATACAAACATCAATACATATATCCATACATACA
>NW_017010862.1:0-204 GCF_001483705.2 Eufriesea mexicana | reverse complement strand
GGGTTTTCGCCTTCCAACCGCGTGATATCCAATCTGCCGGGTTATCCGCAGATCGTATGTGGCACCATTCGTGATCCTCAGTGATACCTTAAATGTCCGCGATTCGATGCGATACGAATGTTTTTATCTGATACGGGGAAATGCGTATCCAATGTAACACTATTATGGAGTCCGACCAAAATATGTTTTTTTGGAAGGACACTC
>NW_017010861.1:0-204 GCF_001483705.2 Eufriesea mexicana | reverse complement strand
GACAGTACGGTCCTTAGCTCATTTATCAACAGAGCGCAGTAGCCTTTGCATTGATGTCTTCAATGACGATTTGTATTATGTAGCAGCTCTAGAATCAGAAAAGGCTAATCTGCTATGGCTGGAGGTATAAACAACTGACTACACTCTACTATGCAAAGCCATCATCAGTGTACTGTGCCTTTGAGTTCCTTAGTTCACTGACGG
>NW_017010860.1:0-204 GCF_001483705.2 Eufriesea mexicana | reverse complement strand
GATTTTGAATAGACCTATTTTCTGGTAAGTAGATGTCTGTACTTGCCATTGGATTGAAGGCTGAAGGCGATCTACATACCAAGATATAGCAGATTATAGATTTTGAATAGACCTATTCTCTGACATGTAGATGGCTGTTCCTGCGATTGGATTGGAGGCGTTATTCGTTCTATTCACCGAACTACAACAGGTTATAGACTTTGA
>NW_017010859.1:0-204 GCF_001483705.2 Eufriesea mexicana | reverse complement strand
CCATCTGTTCACTGCTATTCGGTGAATTTCTGCGCTCTACTGCGATCTAAATTTCCCTGCTTTGTTCTTGGAATTCCAGAAGTAGTGGCAGCGTCGCGATGGGTTGTGTTACGTTACGTTTGGTTAGGTTAGGTTTGTTTGCGTTAGGTTGGGATACCTTTGACCTTCGTGCTATGCACTACCATACTATGAACCTCAGAGCTC
>NW_017010858.1:0-204 GCF_001483705.2 Eufriesea mexicana | reverse complement strand
TGTCAATAAAATTGAACTTTCCAGCCCGATTCTGCAGCATTGAAATGGCTATAGCACGCCAAAGGATCTCTCCTCCTTACTCATGCAGGGAAACTGGCTCACAACGATATTATTCGAAAATGTCAATAAAATTGAATTTTCCACTCTGCTTCTATAGCATTGCAATGCCTATAGTATGCCAACAGGATCTTTCCTCCTTATTTA
>NW_017010857.1:0-204 GCF_001483705.2 Eufriesea mexicana | reverse complement strand
GGGTGAGCTAGCTTTCTTCCCTAAGTAAGGGGGAAAGATCCTTCTGGAGTGCTATAGCCATTGGAATGCTGTAGAAACTGGTTGGGAAATTCAATTTTATTAACATTTTCGACTAATGTGGAGATGAGCTAACTTTCTTGCATAGATAAGGAGGAAAGATTCTATTGGCGTGCTATAGACATTTCAATTCTATAGAATCTGGCT
>NW_017010856.1:0-204 GCF_001483705.2 Eufriesea mexicana | reverse complement strand
TATTATACTATTATTATTATTATTATATTACCATTTATAAATAGTAGATAAAGAAGAAGTAGGCATACAGTTAACAATAGGAGCACAATAATTAAATGAAAATATTACTATTTATTGTATTATACTACTACTATTATAATATATTATACTATTATTATTATTATTATATTACCATTTATAAATAGTAGATAAAGAAGAAGTAGG
>NW_017010855.1:0-204 GCF_001483705.2 Eufriesea mexicana | reverse complement strand
CAGATCACAGTGGAGCGCAGAAGTCCACGGAATAGCATTATATAGCACAAAAGTCGAAGCTACACTCCGAGACAAACGAATTGTGTCGGACCCAAACGCAATCTAGCTTAACATAACGTGCAGCGTCCACTCTTGCTGGGATCCGCTGATTCGAGCAGAGCACGTTATAGCACGGTGGAGCGCAGACATCCACCGGAAAGCAGT
>NW_017010854.1:0-204 GCF_001483705.2 Eufriesea mexicana | reverse complement strand
CATGAGGAGGAAAGATTCTATTTACATGCTGTAGCCGCTGCAATTCCATTGAATCTGCCAGAAGAATTCGATTTTATTGACATTTTCAACTAATATCGTGGTGAGTAAGCCGACTTGCAGAAATAAGCATGAAATATACTTTTGGCGCATCATAGCCATTGCAATGCTATAGAATCTTGCTGGAAAAATCATTTTGATTGACAT
>NW_017010853.1:0-204 GCF_001483705.2 Eufriesea mexicana | reverse complement strand
AAACTTAATATAGCTCAAACCAGCGTGCCTAGACCATTGTTGCTGACATCCCAGATCCAAACCTAATATGCTAGAATACAGTGGAGTACACAAATCCACTGTATTAGCAGTGTATAACACAAAAGTTAAAGCCATACTTTCCTAACCTAACAAATCGAAACGTAGCCAAGCGTAATATATCTCAAAATAATGTGCCGCAACCAT
>NW_017010852.1:0-204 GCF_001483705.2 Eufriesea mexicana | reverse complement strand
TGGTCACCACGATATTAGTCGGAAGTGTCAATAAAATTGGACTTTTCAGTCAGACTCTATGGCAATGCATTGGCTATCGAAAACCAATAGTATCATTCCTCCTTATTCGCGCAGAAAATATTTCTCACCTCGATATTAGTGGAAAATGTCAATAGAATTGAACATTCCCGACAGATACTATCGCAATGCAATGGCTATAGCAAA
>NW_017010851.1:0-204 GCF_001483705.2 Eufriesea mexicana | reverse complement strand
CGCGGCGCGTTAGGTAGTGATAGGTTACGTTCCGTTAGCTTAGGTGTGTTTGGATTCTGATGGGATATCTCTGACTCTTTTGCTCTACACTGAAATGCGCAGTATTTCTGCGCTCTACATTGCTCCACCATACCCTGCTCAACGCTGCGGTGGCCTGTAATAGTGGTATCGGCACGATAGCTTGAGTTGGGCCACGCCTGGTTA
>NW_017010850.1:0-204 GCF_001483705.2 Eufriesea mexicana | reverse complement strand
CTTTTGCGATCTACTCTCCTCTAATATGTTCTGCTTCACGAAGCGGAGGCCGGCAATACTGGTTTAGGCACGATAGTTTGTATTTGATTGAGTTTGTTTACGTTACGTTTGGTTGTGTTAGGTTAGGATAACTTCAAGTTCTGTGCCACAAACAGCTATTCGGTGGATGTCGGCGCCCTGCTCTGCTCTGTTATACTCTTATTG
>NW_017010849.1:0-204 GCF_001483705.2 Eufriesea mexicana | reverse complement strand
GCTACTGCGTAGTTGCACGTTATGGCTTATTTAAGCGAAATTAGGCTTATGGATTAGGTTTCGTCGATCAACTTTTATAAAGTGGAATTTTTTGTGTCGGGATATGTGATTTTTTTGGGAGTCTGACCATCCGATTTCGAAAAATAGTGCCGAATGTGACAGGTGGCCGTCGGATGCCGTTCGTAGTTTCACGTTATGGCTTAT
>NW_017010848.1:0-204 GCF_001483705.2 Eufriesea mexicana | reverse complement strand
CTACATCATTGCAATGGCTACAGCTTTCCAAAAGGATTTTTCGTCGTTTCGTAAGCGAGGAAGTCAGCTCACCACGTTGTTGGTCGAAAATGTCAGTAACATTTTAATTTCCTGCCAGATTCTATAGCTCAGCTATGTCTATAGCACGCCAATAGAATCTTTCCTCCTTATTTGAGCAAGAAAGATAGCTCACCAAGATATTAG
>NW_017010847.1:0-204 GCF_001483705.2 Eufriesea mexicana | reverse complement strand
CAGCCGACATCACTCTATCATGGCCGTTGAATTGCTTCGTCCACTAATGATGCAGGCACCAAAGCAATTCATGAGAAATCAATGCATTGTACGACTTGGCTAGAATTATCACAATAGCCACTGAGCAGCTTAGTACATCCTCCAGCAGAGCTGTTTAGCTGTAGGATAAATCCATTGATTGATGACTTAGATTTTTTGGCAATT
>NW_017010846.1:0-204 GCF_001483705.2 Eufriesea mexicana | reverse complement strand
ATGTTTGTACGGATGTATGTATGGATATATCTATGGATGTATGGATGGGTGTGTGTATGGACGGATGTATGGATGAATGGATCGACGTATGTATGGATGTGTGTATGGGTGTATGCATGAATGTGTGGATGTGCGTACGAATGTATGTATGGACGGATGGTTGTATATTTGGACGGATTTATGGATGTATGGATGTGTGGATGT
>NW_017010845.1:0-204 GCF_001483705.2 Eufriesea mexicana | reverse complement strand
TGGCCTTGCCAGAGTCGAGGAGGGCATAGTAGATCCCAAAGATCCACAGGATAACCGTGTAAAGCACGAAAGTCGAAGATATACAAAGCTAACTCAAACAAACGTAACCTAAGCGAACGGAGCCTAACTCAACCTCACGTTCCGAGACCAGTATTGCTGGCCTCCACAGGGTCAAGCACAGCATACTAGTGGGGAACAGATCGC
>NW_017010844.1:0-204 GCF_001483705.2 Eufriesea mexicana | reverse complement strand
ATTTAATTTTTCCATGTGATTTTCTATTCTAGAACGTGACTTCGTATCGCAAAGATTTCACGGGGCATTCGAAGAACAGAAAATATCTGCTTTGCTTTGAGAATATCAAGTGCTCGTGACAATGTTCCATCGAATTCGCTACGAAGGTAACTATGTAAATGTTAGAACGACTATATTTAATTTTTCCAAGTTATTTTCTACTCT
>NW_017010843.1:0-204 GCF_001483705.2 Eufriesea mexicana | reverse complement strand
TTTCTAACTGCAAGTATTTAATCATGCGATAAAATGGAAAAAATTCTTGATCAACTTTGAATTTCAACTTAGTTCATTATCCACCACTTGCTACCAATTTACCAATATTAAATTCTGTTTAATAGTTCGAATATTTAACGGAACTTTAAGCCATTTTTATAAACATATATAATAAATTGTTGGTCATCCAACAGAATCACAGAT
>NW_017010842.1:0-204 GCF_001483705.2 Eufriesea mexicana | reverse complement strand
TGCGCTCCTCCGTGCGCTATCACACTCTGCTTGTCTCTGTGAACGCTAGGAATAGTGCTGTCGCCATGTTGGGTTTTATTATGTTACGTCTGGCCTGGTTAGGTTTTGTTCGGCTTGGATAGAATAGCTTTGTCTTTTGTACCTTGCTCACCAGTGCGGCGTATCTCTGCGCTCTCCTGTCCTCTAGTGTATTCAGCTTTGCTC
>NW_017010841.1:0-204 GCF_001483705.2 Eufriesea mexicana | reverse complement strand
GAATCTCGGAGAAAATACTTTCGCGAGCAGTTGGATTTAGTTGGATTTAGTTGGATTTAGAGAGAAAAAGGAAACAAAAATTGTTCCTCTCCCCGTTGGAATACTATCCGCCATACAAAAGAGGTTTGGGTGTCGGGTTTCATTTGTTTATTGGTACTCAGGACTCTGCCTGTGTCGTCGAGGGTCCTGCTTTTACGTCCTTCG
>NW_017010840.1:0-204 GCF_001483705.2 Eufriesea mexicana | reverse complement strand
GCGGCACGTCAGTTTGCACTTCGTAACGTTCGCTAATGTCACGTTTGCATAGTTTAGGATATTGTAGCTTCGACTTTTGCGCTGTACACTGCTGTTCGGTGGATTTCTTCAATCTACTGTGTCCTACTATCCCCTGGTTTGCTCTGGCGTACCGGAAATAGTGGCCGCGGCGCGTTATCTTGTGCTTGGTTACGTTTGGATACG
>NW_017010839.1:0-204 GCF_001483705.2 Eufriesea mexicana | reverse complement strand
AAGTTATATTACGATTGGTTAGTTTAGGTAAGGTTAATTTCGGTCAGGCTAGCTTGGACTTTCATGTCATACGCTGTTATTCGGAGTGCTCCTGCGCTGTACTGTGCTCTGATGTATTACACTTTGACATGGGAATACCGACAATATTGTCTTCGACACGTTAGGTTGTGCTAGGTTGCATGTGGTTGGCTTCGGTAGGGCTAA
>NW_017010838.1:0-204 GCF_001483705.2 Eufriesea mexicana | reverse complement strand
GCGGCACGTCAGTTTGCACTTCGTAACGTTCGCTAATGTCACGTTTGCATAGTTTAGGATATTTTAGCTTCGACTTTTGCGCTGTACACTGCTTTTCGGTGGATTTCTTCAATCTACTGTGTCCTACTATCCCCTGGTTTCCTCTGGCGTACCGGAAATAGTGGCCGCGGCGCGTTATCTTGTGCTTGGTTACGTTTGGATACG
>NW_017010837.1:0-204 GCF_001483705.2 Eufriesea mexicana | reverse complement strand
CCTGGAAAATTCAATTTGATTGATATTTTCGACTAATACAGTTGTGAGCTATCTTCCTTGCATTGGTGAGGAGGAAAGATACTTTTGGCGAGCTATATCCATTGCAATGCTCCAGAATGTGGCTGAAAAACTCAATTTTACTGACATTTCCGGCTAATATCGCGGTGAGATAACTTTCTTGCATAAATAAGGAGGAAAGATTCT
>NW_017010836.1:0-204 GCF_001483705.2 Eufriesea mexicana | reverse complement strand
GGCTCTGCGGAAGTCGGCAATTGTGGTCCAGGCACCTTAGGTAGGGCAAGCTTACGTTTGGCTCTGCTATGTTTGGTTAGGTTAGGCAAGAGTATCTACGACTATTCTGCTATACGCCGCTATTCGGTGGATTTCTGCGCACTGCTGCTCTTTAATATGCTCTGCTTGGCTCTGTGATGTCCAGCAACAGAGGTCTCGGCACGC
>NW_017010835.1:0-204 GCF_001483705.2 Eufriesea mexicana | reverse complement strand
TCAGTTTAAGTCAGTGCAGGCTAGGACATTCCATGTGGTGTCAGGTGATGTCAGGTGAGGTCATCTGAGGTGAGGTGAGGTGAGGTGAGGTCAGGTCAGGGCATGACGGGTCATGTCATGTCATGTTATTTCATGTCATGTCAGGTCAGGTCAGTCCAGGCCAGGCCAGATGAGGTCACGACAGGTCAGGTCAGTTCAGGTAAG
>NW_017010834.1:0-204 GCF_001483705.2 Eufriesea mexicana | reverse complement strand
TATCATAAACCTAGTCGTAACGAGACCTCCCTGACTTGGGCCAAGAGACAATCACAGTCATATCTACATGCTTTTACATTCGTATATGTCCACAGATGCTGCGAAGGATATCCTAGGACTCTGTCGACTGTCTCTTTATGTTTCAATAACTGTCCTATTCTCTGTTCTTGAAAGATTGATGTAAATAGTGCTTCAATTTTCTAC
>NW_017010833.1:0-204 GCF_001483705.2 Eufriesea mexicana | reverse complement strand
TAGAGACATCCGTAAATGCATCCATTCATACATCCATGCATACATAAAAACATACGTCCACCCCTCCACCCGTCCATAAATCCATCCAAACATAAATCCAACCAATCCATAGATATATTCATCCATACATCCCCACACCCGTACTTCCATAAATGCATCCATTCGTACGTCCATCATCTGATACATCTATCCAACCATACATCC
>NW_017010832.1:0-204 GCF_001483705.2 Eufriesea mexicana | reverse complement strand
TCCAGCCAGGTTCTATAGCACTGCAATGGCTATAGTACGCCAACAGGATATTTCTTCCTGATTCATGCAAGAAAGTTAGCTCACCACGATATTAGTCAAAAAAGTCAATAAAATTGAATTTTCCGGCCAGACTCTGTAGCATTGCGGTGACTAGAGTACGCCCGTAGAAACTTTCCTCCTTCTATATGCAAGAAAGTTAGGTCA
>NW_017010831.1:0-204 GCF_001483705.2 Eufriesea mexicana | reverse complement strand
AGAATCTGGCTGGAAAGTTCAATTTTATTGACATTTTCGACTAATATCGTGGTGACCAAACTTTCCTGCATAAACAAGGAGGAAAGATTCTATTGGCGTGCTATAACTATTGCAATGCCTCAGAATCTTGCTGGAAAATTTAATTTTACTGACATTTTCGACTTATACCGTGGTGAGCTAGCTTCCTTGAATAAGTATGGAGGA
>NW_017010830.1:0-204 GCF_001483705.2 Eufriesea mexicana | reverse complement strand
CGGCACGAAAGTTAAAGCTATCCTCCCCTAGCCAAACCGATTGTAACATAAACAAGCGTAATCTAACTCTACCTAACGAAAGCCGACCACCACTACTAGCCTCCACAGAGTCGAGCAGAGCATACTAGAGGGCAGTATGGTGCGGATGTCCATAGAAACGCAGTGTATAGCACAAAAGTCACATATATCCAGACCAAACCCGAG
>NW_017010829.1:0-204 GCF_001483705.2 Eufriesea mexicana | reverse complement strand
GAAGCAGTAAAGCAACGTTACTTTAATCCACCCACCCCGATCCTACATATATTCAAAATTTGCGAGGTAAAATCTACCATTAACCTATGGTGAGGTTAACCATCGCCATATATTCCTCTGGTCATCGTCGATTCTACAAAATCACCAAACATATGATAACGATATAATCCAACACTTCTGACGAGTCTCTAAGATCTCTAAGAT
>NW_017010828.1:0-204 GCF_001483705.2 Eufriesea mexicana | reverse complement strand
GCCGAACGTAACGTGATCACTATTGCTGGCCTCCCAGAGCCAAGCAGAATATTTCAGAGGAGATTAACGAGCAGAAATACATAGAATCTCAGAGTATAGCAGAAAAGTCAAAGCTATCCAGGCATAACACAGACAAATATGGCCTAACCGAACGGAGCATAACTCCACATAAGGAGCCGCGACCACTGCTGCTGGACACCCCAG
>NW_017010827.1:0-204 GCF_001483705.2 Eufriesea mexicana | reverse complement strand
ATCTATATCATTGCAAAGGCTATAGCGCTCAAAAAGCATCTTTCCTCCTTACTTACGCAAAGATGTTAGCTCACCACGATATTAGTCGAAAATGTCAGCAAAATTGAATTTTCCTGCCAGAGTCCATAGCATTACAAAGGCTACAGCATGCCATTAGTATCTTCCCCCTTACTTATGCAAGGAAGCCAGGTCACCACGATATTA
>NW_017010826.1:0-204 GCF_001483705.2 Eufriesea mexicana | reverse complement strand
TGGAATGTAGAGAGCAGGAACCTAGAATCGCAGTGTACATCCCAAAAGACATAGCTACCTTATTCTAACGTAACTTGGGATATGACAGCTTCGACTTTTGTGCTATACTCTGCTATTCGGTTTTTTCCCGCACTTTACATAGATCTACTATACTCTACTCGACACTGGGGTGGCCAGCAATGGCGATAGTGGCACGATATGTTG
>NW_017010825.1:0-204 GCF_001483705.2 Eufriesea mexicana | reverse complement strand
ATATTGTAGATAAAAAATAAATTCGCGACTAAATATATCAGCAAAAAGCACAAACTTCAATGATATCTTTACGTAATGCACGAAGAACAATCTCAAATAATGTTTGACCTCAAAGAATGAATTAATGATCACGAACTATACTATATGAGCCGAACGAATGACCAACAATCGCGTAGTATATTTTTTCTCTCGCCAGAAGGGTAG
>NW_017010824.1:0-204 GCF_001483705.2 Eufriesea mexicana | reverse complement strand
GGCTCGCGTGAGGCCAGTAATGGTAGTCTCGGCACGTCAGGTTGAGTCGGGGTAAGATGGATTAGGTTACGTTTGCTTAGGTTATATCTGGATAGGTTCGGTTTTCGTGCCATACACTGCTATTTGGGGGATTTCACCGTTCTACACTGCTCTGCTACGCTCTGCTGGTCTCTCGAGAGGCCAGCGGTACTGGTCCTGCCTCCC
>NW_017010823.1:0-204 GCF_001483705.2 Eufriesea mexicana | reverse complement strand
AGTGGATAGTTTATAACAACGTTAATCGGAAAAGATCGTGGGTGATGCAAAATGAACCAGCCCTGACGACATCAAAATCTGAAAAATGTTGTATTTTCCTTCTTATTTAAAATCTGCAATCACTTATTGTTAGTTGCCAATCTAATATATCGGTTTCGCGACATTATTGACATTTTTGATTCCGATTTTGGGATGTGGAGGAAC
>NW_017010822.1:0-204 GCF_001483705.2 Eufriesea mexicana | reverse complement strand
GAGGATATCTGCGCTCTACCGTGCTCTAATACGCCCTATTCGTCTGTGGGCAGACCAGCATCACTGGACTAGGCACGATAAATTTTGTTTTCCTACGTCTGGTTAGATTCGGTTGGGCCCTGTTAGGTTAGGATACCTTTCACTATTTTGCTACACATTGCAATGCGGTGGATATCTGCGGTCTACTCGTTTCTAGTATATACT
>NW_017010821.1:0-204 GCF_001483705.2 Eufriesea mexicana | reverse complement strand
TATACTAACCCAACCTGACATAACATGACCCAACCAAAGGTAGAATAACTAAACGTAATTAGAAGATACCTCCATTTCCGGCCGCTCCAGCGCCAAGCAGAACACATTAGAGCGCAGTAGAGCGCAGAAATCCACCGAATGGCAGTGAATTACCCAAAGGGAAAAGCCATCCTATCCACACATAACGGAACCTAGCCTAACCCA
>NW_017010820.1:0-204 GCF_001483705.2 Eufriesea mexicana | reverse complement strand
GATGATTGTATCGAATTATGGAAGTACGAATCTACGGGTTTATGGGTGTATGGTCGAGTGGATTTATGGATGTGTGCATGGATGTGTGTATGAATGGATATGTTTATGGATCGATGGATGTATGGTTGGGTGGATCTATGAATGGGCAGATGTATGGAAGGATGGATGTATGGAAGGCTGGATGGATGGGTGGATGTATGCATG
>NW_017010819.1:0-204 GCF_001483705.2 Eufriesea mexicana | reverse complement strand
TCGACTACTATCGTGGTGACCTAACTTTCTTGCATATACAAGGAGGAAAGGTTCAACTGGCGTTCTATAGTCATTGCAATCATGTAGAATCTGGCTGGAAAATACAATTTTATTAACATTTTCGATTAATATCGTGGTGATCTAACTTTCTTGCATAAATAAGTAAGAAATATCCTATTGGCGTGCTATAGCCATTTCAATACT
>NW_017010818.1:0-204 GCF_001483705.2 Eufriesea mexicana | reverse complement strand
GTTGTGCTAAGTTTGGTTAGTATAGCACTGAGTTACGTGCTATACACTGCTTTTAGTTGGATTACTGTGGTCTACTGTGCTCTACAAGATTCTGCTTGGCAATGGGGAGGTTAGGAGCAGTGGTCTCGGCACGCCATGTTGGGTATCGCTGTGCTTGGTTGGGTTAGATTAGGTCTGGTTAGGTTAGAATATCTACGGCTTTTG
>NW_017010817.1:0-204 GCF_001483705.2 Eufriesea mexicana | reverse complement strand
GTTGTGCTAAGTTTGGTTAGTATAGCACTGAGTTACGTGCTATACACTGCTTTTAGTTGGATTTCTGTGGTCTACTGTGCTCTACAAGATTCTGCTTGGCAATGGGGAGGTTAGGAGCAGTGGTCTAGGCACGCCATGTTTGGTATCGCTGTGCTTGGTTGGGTTAGATTAGGTCTGGTTAGGTTAGAATATCTACGGCTTTTG
>NW_017010816.1:0-204 GCF_001483705.2 Eufriesea mexicana | reverse complement strand
GACGGCTGTACTTGCCATTGGATTGAAGGCGTTAGGCCAACTATTCACCAAGCTATGACAGATAATAGATTTTGAATAGACCTATTCCATGGCAAGTAGAATGCTGCACTTGCCATTGGATTCAAGGCGTTAGGCTATCTATTCTCCAAGCTATAATAGGTTATAGATTTCGAATAGACCTATTCTCTGGCAAGTAGATGGCTG
>NW_017010815.1:0-204 GCF_001483705.2 Eufriesea mexicana | reverse complement strand
GCTCGCATCCAATGAGCCAAGCAGAATATACTACAGCACAGTGGTGCGCAGAAATCCACCGAAAAGCAGTGTATTGTACAAAAGTCAAAGCCGTCATATCCTACTGGAGCCAAACGTAACATAAACTAACGTGACGCTGTATAACATAACGTGACGAGACCACTACTGCTGGCCTCCACAGAGCCGAGCAAAACGTACTACAGG
>NW_017010814.1:0-204 GCF_001483705.2 Eufriesea mexicana | reverse complement strand
CCGGAGAATAGGTCTATTCAAAATATATAATCTGTTATAGCTTGGTGATTAGATCGCCTTACGTCATCAATCCAATTGCAAGTACAGCCATCTACTTGCCAGAGAATGAGTCTATACAAAATCTATAAGCTGTCATAGCTCGGTGGTTAGATCGCCCAACGCCTTCAATCCAATGGCAAGTACAGCCATCTACTTGCCAGTGAA
>NW_017010813.1:0-204 GCF_001483705.2 Eufriesea mexicana | reverse complement strand
ATACATCCATACACACATCCATACATACATCCATAGACATAACCGTACATACATGCGTACATGAATCCATACATCCACACATACATGCATCCATACGTACGCCATTCCATCCAACCATGCATCGTAACTTCCATCCATCCTCTCACCCTCTCTTCATATCAACCACCGAACCATTCATCCACCCGCACATCCATACATCCATAC
>NW_017010812.1:0-204 GCF_001483705.2 Eufriesea mexicana | reverse complement strand
CCAAACTTTATTCGTCAAACTTTTGGCCATTTATGAAAGGATTTTCGAAGCTAATTCTTCTTTCTTTTTAAAAAAAAAATTTGGTGTGTGGAATTTGAATTCGAGTCTATGTTATACCAAATTTTATACGTCGAACTTTCAGCCATACATAAAGGAATTTTGGAAGCTAATTCTTCTTTCTTTTTTCAAATTTGTAGTACAAAA
>NW_017010811.1:0-204 GCF_001483705.2 Eufriesea mexicana | reverse complement strand
GCTTGAGCTATGATTAGGATTGTATACCATTGATGCCCCTCCTCTACACAGCGGTTCTATGGATTTCTGCTCTCTGCTTTCCTCTAACACGTTCAGCTTATCTCTGGGTGGGACAGCGTTAGTGGCTTCGGCACTTTACGATGAACTAAACTATGTCTGGTTACGTTGGGTTGGGTCAGTAAAGGTTAGGATATCTTTGTCTTT
>NW_017010810.1:0-204 GCF_001483705.2 Eufriesea mexicana | reverse complement strand
CGACTAATATCGTGGTGAGCTATCTTTCTTGCATAAACAAGGAGGGTAGATTCTATTGGTGTGCTGTAGCCATCGCATTTCCATAGTTTCAGTCTGGAAAACTCAATTTTATTGACATTTTCGACTAATATTGTTGTGAGGTAACTTTTTTGCATAAATAACGAGGAAAGATTCCATTGGCGTGCTACAGCCATTGCAATGCTA
>NW_017010809.1:0-204 GCF_001483705.2 Eufriesea mexicana | reverse complement strand
TGTTAGGAGAGGGTACAGATGACTTGTATGCTGTACACTTCTCTTCGTTGGATTTCAAGGCTCCATATAGCTCAGCTGTACTCTTTTCGTCACAGAGGAGGTCAGAAAGGGTAGTCTCTGCACGTTAGGTTGAGTTAGGTCACGTTCGGTTAAGTCAGGTTAGGATAGGTTTGGTCACGAGTTCTTTGACATTTCTGATATTAA
>NW_017010808.1:0-204 GCF_001483705.2 Eufriesea mexicana | reverse complement strand
ATACGTTTGGATATATTACGTTTGGATATGTTAGGATAGAATAGCTTTGACTTTTGTGCTGTGAACTGCTATTAGGCGGACCTCTGCGCTCTACTCAGCTCGATCTCACTCTCTGCATGGCTCTGGGGCGGCCAGCAATCATATGCTCGGGATCGTTTGGTTTATTTAGTCTGCGTACGGTTATGTCTGTATAGGGCATTTAGG
>NW_017010807.1:0-204 GCF_001483705.2 Eufriesea mexicana | reverse complement strand
TAAATAATATTAAAAGACATGATTCTGTAACACATAAATATATTAGAATTCATTTTTCAATTTCAAATATGAAATTCAAAATTAATTCGAAATTTCGTCTCCAAATAAAATATTTCTACACAGAATGAGAAGAAGGGTTTATAACTTCTATAATATTTTACAGGACTGTTAATACTCGTCACATGGAGCAGAGAAATTGTAAAA
>NW_017010806.1:0-204 GCF_001483705.2 Eufriesea mexicana | reverse complement strand
AAGATACTCTTTCCGTGCTATAGCCATTTCAATGCTATAGTATCTGCCTCGAAAATTCAACTTCATTGACATTTTCGAATAATATTGTGGTGAGGTAGCTTTCTTGCATATGTGCGGAGGAAAGATTCTATTGGCCAGCTTTAGCCAATGCAATTCTATAGTATCTGGATGGAAAATTCAATTTTATTGACATTTATGACTAAT
>NW_017010805.1:0-204 GCF_001483705.2 Eufriesea mexicana | reverse complement strand
GATTTTTCTTCCATACACTGCGATTCAATGGATTTATGCGCCCCACTCTCCTCTAATATGCTCCGCATTGCCAGGGATGCCAGCAACAGTGGTCGCGGCACATTACGTTGAGTTAGATGACGCTTGGTTAGGTTCGGTTTTGTTAGGTTAGGACGGTATAGCTTTGATTTTTGTGCTGTACAATGCAATTCGGTGGATTCCTGC
>NW_017010804.1:0-204 GCF_001483705.2 Eufriesea mexicana | reverse complement strand
GTTGAAATAAACAGGCATGTGCAACAATAGAAAATATTGGACTCATGGAATATCATCAGCGTACATGCCAAGAATTATATTTTATAGCGAGAGAAAATTGAAGCAGCAATATAAGTATGTAAAGTATGATATGTCTATTGTATTCTAGGTCGGTTAACCATTTGACATACAAGATAGAAATCTTTGATGGTCAAATAAAAATTC
>NW_017010803.1:0-204 GCF_001483705.2 Eufriesea mexicana | reverse complement strand
ATATACGAATATGGGGACTCCAAAATTTAAAAAATTTTAGACTGTGCGAATTTAGAAGTTTAGGAGTTTGGGAATTCGGGAAATTAAAAATTTGGAAATGCGAGGATCTAGGTATTTAGGAACATAGAAATTTGGGAATTTGGAAATTTGAGAATTTGGAACTTCAGAAATCTGAGAATCAGAAACTTACAATTTAAGAAATCT
>NW_017010802.1:0-204 GCF_001483705.2 Eufriesea mexicana | reverse complement strand
TAGAACTATTTTTCACAGATCAAACTTAAACCTGTCCTTAAACAACATACAATCTGACAGAAACAAGCCACCAACTTGAAACTACCCTCGTGTTTAACATTTTGACTGCCACGTTGGTCATATATGACCGGCCACGATGGCCATTGGTGACCGGAGCGCTTTAACTGCTTACAATTGCAAAATGTAATGAAAATTGACATATGT
>NW_017010801.1:0-204 GCF_001483705.2 Eufriesea mexicana | reverse complement strand
TACCGAGACCAATTTGTGCTAACCAAACGTAACATAACACAGCCTCACGCGCCGAGACCACCAATGCTGGCATCCCATAGCCAAGCGGAACATATTATAGCACAGTAGATCGCAGAAATCCACCACGTAGCAGTGTACAGTACAAAAGCTAAAGCTGACTTATCCTAACCTAACGAAACGTAGTATACCTGAACGCAACCTAAC
>NW_017010800.1:0-204 GCF_001483705.2 Eufriesea mexicana | reverse complement strand
TGGATGTATGGATGGATGTATGTATGGATGGATGGTTGTTTGGGTTGATGGGTGTATGGATGGTTAGAGGTATGGATGGACGGATGTACGGAAGTATGGACGTATGGATGAATGGATGTATGCATGTATGGACGTATGGATGTATGCATGTATGGATGTATGAATGTCGGGATGTATGGACGTATGTATGTACGAATTTATGGA
>NW_017010799.1:0-204 GCF_001483705.2 Eufriesea mexicana | reverse complement strand
GCAAACGTAACCTAACATAAGCAAACGTGCCCCGACCACTCTTTCTGCCCTTCCCAGGGACAAGAGGACGCTAGCACAGAAATGCAGAGTGCAGGTATCGACCGAACAGTAGTGGATACCACAGAAGCCAAAGCTAACCTTACCAAGCCTAACCGAACCTAGCCACGCCAAACGTAACCTAACCCATCCAAACGTGCCGAGGCC
>NW_017010798.1:0-204 GCF_001483705.2 Eufriesea mexicana | reverse complement strand
TAATCTCTGATGACTGAAATGGGCTGATAGCGTAAAATGTTCAAAGAATCAACGGCATATTGAGAAATGGCGGACTTTACAGCTTTTCATTGAAAGCTGGTAATGCCTAATGTATTATCGTACAATAAACGTAAAAGATTTGCATTGTATTTTTGATGTGTCATTATTGATATCTGATACAAAATTTGCAAACATTACATAATT
>NW_017010797.1:0-204 GCF_001483705.2 Eufriesea mexicana | reverse complement strand
TTGAAGGCGTTAGGCGATGTATTCACCAAGCCATAACAGATTTTAGACCTTGAATAGGCCTATCCTCTGGCAAGTACATGGCTGTACTTGCCATTGGATTGAAGGCGTTAGGCTACCTATTCACCAAGGTATAACAGACTCTAGATTTTGAATAGGCCTATTCTCTGGCAAGTAGATGGCTGTACTTGCCAATGGTTGAAGGCG
>NW_017010796.1:0-204 GCF_001483705.2 Eufriesea mexicana | reverse complement strand
GGTGCTATTCTGGTACTATATTCAATAATATACCCTTCATTAACAAAATATATGAAGCATAAAGCGAACCATATTATTTCCTTCTGACACTTGATAGGCAACGTCAAACTAAAATTAAACGCTTCTTCGATGCAAAACTTCTCCCAATAAAACCACAGCGCAAGGGATTAATCAAGTTTATGAAACTCGTATCGTGAAAGAATA
>NW_017010795.1:0-204 GCF_001483705.2 Eufriesea mexicana | reverse complement strand
GCGCTAGTATGTTCTGCCTGGCTATGGTGATACCAGCAGTATTCATCTCGGCACGTAAGTCTGGGGTAGGTTGCGTTTGGTTGTGTTACGTTTGACTATGTTAGGAGAGGGTATCTTTGATGTTTGAGCTATGCACTTCAATTCGGCGTATTTCTGCCCTCTAAATTGCTCTACCATACTATGCTTGACTTTCGGGAGGGCAGC
>NW_017010794.1:0-204 GCF_001483705.2 Eufriesea mexicana | reverse complement strand
ACCCACGCAGTACTATAACTATTGCATTACCATATACAATCTTCATGCAAGTTCTGCATGTATCGTAGATTGACCATCGTGTTGTTCATTTATTTCTAGAGGAGACAATAGTTAGGAATATAGTACTGGAAATAGCCCTTAACGGAGTACTATAGCCATTGCATGAATCCACTCACGGATCATTCTACTGCCGAAGCAATCCTA
>NW_017010793.1:0-204 GCF_001483705.2 Eufriesea mexicana | reverse complement strand
GCAATGCTATAGAATCTGGCTGGATAGTACAATTTTATTGACATTTTCGACTACTATCGTGGTCAGCTATCTCTCTTGCATAAATAAGGAGGGAAGATTCTATTGATGTGCTATATCCTTTACAATGCTATAGTATCTAGCTGGATAGTACAATTTTATTTACATTTTCGACTAATATCGTGATGAGCCAACTTCCTTGCATAA
>NW_017010792.1:0-204 GCF_001483705.2 Eufriesea mexicana | reverse complement strand
TCGTGGCGAGCTAATCTCCATGCATAAATGAGGAGGAAAGATTCTATTGGCGCGCTAAAGCCACTGTAATGCTATAGAAGCAGACTGGAACATTCAATTTTTTTGACATTTTCGGCTAATATCGTGGTGAGCGAACTGTCTTGTATTAATAAGGGGAAAGATACCATTGGTGTGCTATAGCCATTGCAATGCTATAGAATCTGC
>NW_017010791.1:0-204 GCF_001483705.2 Eufriesea mexicana | reverse complement strand
TTATTGACATTTTCGAATGATATCGTGGTGAGGTAACTTTCTTGAATATATAAGGAGGAAAGATTCTATTGGCGTGCTATAGCCGTCGCGATGCTGTAGAATCTGGCTGGAAGATTCAATTTTATTGACATTGTCGTCTATTATCGGGGTGAGCTAACTCTCTTGCATAAATAAGGAGGAAAGATTCTATTGGCGTGCTATACC
>NW_017010790.1:0-204 GCF_001483705.2 Eufriesea mexicana | reverse complement strand
AGCAGAGCATATTACAGCAATGTAGATCGCAGATCTACAACCAAACGTAGCCTAGCTCGACCTTATGTGCCGAGACCACAACTGCTGGCGTCCCCAGACGCAAGCTGAGTACGATACAGCACAGTAGAGCACAGAAGTCCATTGAATTCCTGTGCTGAGCATAGAAGTCTAGGATATCGTAGCCTAACCCAACTCAACCTAACC
>NW_017010789.1:0-204 GCF_001483705.2 Eufriesea mexicana | reverse complement strand
GAAGGCGTTAGGCGATCTATTCACCAGGATATAACAGGTTATAGATTTTGAATAGAGCTATTGCCTGGCAACTAGATGGCTGTGCTTGCCATTGGATTCAAGGCGTTGGGCGAACTATTCACCAAGCTAAAACAGGTTATCGATCTTGCATAGACTTATTCTCTGGCAAGTAGATGGCTGTACTTGCCATTGGATTGAAGGCGT
>NW_017010788.1:0-204 GCF_001483705.2 Eufriesea mexicana | reverse complement strand
ATAGCAGATTATAGCACTAAAGTCAAAGCTATCCACTCCAAACCGAGGAAACAGTAACATAACACAAATTTACATGGTGCGACCACTACTGCTGGACCGCGCAGAGCCAGGCGGACCACATAAGTGTAGTGTAGGGCGCAGAAATTCATAGAACCGTAGTGTACAGCCGAAAAGTCAAAGCTACCCAAGCCAAACACAAACCAT
>NW_017010787.1:0-204 GCF_001483705.2 Eufriesea mexicana | reverse complement strand
TGTAGAGCACAGTAATCCACCGCATTGCAGTGTGTAGCATAAAAGTCAAATATATCCTAACCTCACCTGTCCAACCTAACCGAGCCAAGCGAATACTATCCAAACATAACGTGCCGATGATAATATCGCTGGCGTCTACAGAGACAAGCAGGGCATATAAGAGCAATATAGAGCTCCGAAATCCGCGAAACAGCGGTGTATAGC
>NW_017010786.1:0-204 GCF_001483705.2 Eufriesea mexicana | reverse complement strand
GATATATGTATGGATGAATGTTTGTGTGGATGGATGGATGTATAGATGGATTGAGGTATGGATCGACGCATGTACGTGTGTATGAATGGATGGATGTATATATGTTCGGATGTATGTATTTATGGATGTATGTGAGTAAGTATGTACGAATTTCTGGGTGTACGGGTGTATGGATGTATGGATGGATGTATGTATGTATTGATG
>NW_017010785.1:0-204 GCF_001483705.2 Eufriesea mexicana | reverse complement strand
ACCTATCCTAAGCTAGTCAAGACAAACGTAACGTAGCACAACCTAACGTGACGAGTCCACTGTTACTACCCTCCACAGAGCCAAACAGAACGTATTAGAGGAGAGCAGATTGCAGGAATAGTCGCAGCTACCCTATCCTAACATGGCCATACTCGACATAACCTAAAGTAGCTTAATTCAACTTAACGTGCCGAGATCACTATT
>NW_017010784.1:0-204 GCF_001483705.2 Eufriesea mexicana | reverse complement strand
ATTATGATAGGGTAGGTGTGACTTTTGTGCCATACACTGATACGCGGTGGAATTCTGAGATCCTGTGTTTTCTAGTACGTTCTGATTGGCTCTGCAGTGACCAGCAATAGTGGTTCCGTCACGTTAGTTTGGGCTATGCTTGGTTCGGGTATGTTAAGTTTGATGAGGTTAGGGTATGGTGCTACAGACATTTGTACTATACAC
>NW_017010783.1:0-204 GCF_001483705.2 Eufriesea mexicana | reverse complement strand
ACAGCGGAAAAGTCGAAACCAACTGATCCCAACAAAGGCTAACATACCATAACCAAACGTATCTTGTCTCAAAGTAATGTGCCGATACCACTATTTCTTGATACCCAGGGCCAAGCAGAAAACATTAGAGCACAGCAGGGTGCCGTAATTCACTGGTTTGTGGTGTACAGCACTGCAGTTAACGCTATCCTGCCTTAACCTAGC
>NW_017010782.1:0-204 GCF_001483705.2 Eufriesea mexicana | reverse complement strand
TAAAAAACGAGAGTATTATCCGTGATTTAATTTCTTCTTAAATCTAACTAACCCTGCAATAAGTCCAATATAACAATTTTATATCGAAATGGAAATATAAAATATGGATATAGTGTTGGAAGCTAACTATAATGAAAAAAGAACAGATGAATCTATTCTTGTACCTACTCCCACTGTTTTTGTAGAAGTTTCATTTGAAAATAT
>NW_017010781.1:0-204 GCF_001483705.2 Eufriesea mexicana | reverse complement strand
GACAGTTGTTACGAAAGAGTATTAGCGGGCCAGTTCTTTTTGAATATTATTAGACCCCCTTACACAACAATTGGAAGCACTACTTACATCGATGCATCGGTTTGATTCGGTCGCGACTCTAACCTCAGCGCCATCCTCGTCCCTCGCTTCGGTATAATCGTAGCCTAACCCAGACGAGTGAACATGGCGAAGCGCGTGTAACTT
>NW_017010780.1:0-204 GCF_001483705.2 Eufriesea mexicana | reverse complement strand
ACCGCAGAGCGCAGAAATCCACCCAATGGCAGTGTATAGCACAAGAGTCAGACACCCCGACCTGACCTGACCTTAGATAACCTACCCAAACGTGTAAGTGTAACTAAGCATGACGTAACGAGACCATTATTTCTGGCCTCTCCGGAGCCAAACAGAGCATACTAGTGCACAATAGGGCTCAGAAATCCACCGAACAGCAATGAA
>NW_017010779.1:0-204 GCF_001483705.2 Eufriesea mexicana | reverse complement strand
TTCGTAGGTTACGTTATTTCGAGTTAGGTATGGATAACTCTGACTTTTCTGCTATACACTGCCTTTCTAGAGATTTCTGCACACTACTCCCCTCTAATACGTTCTGCTCCGCTCCGGGGAGGCCAGAAGTAGTGGTCGCATCACGTTAGGTTCAGTCAAGTTACATTTGGCTACGTTACGATTTGTTACGTTAGGATAGGGTAC
>NW_017010778.1:0-204 GCF_001483705.2 Eufriesea mexicana | reverse complement strand
AGGATTAAATTGTAACACAGATGCTACATGGGACAGCACTACGGATGCCAATCCATTCTGTGGTATTTTAGTTTACCGAAATGAAGATCTGGTCCATTGTAGTCATAAAAGCAAGCGACTGTTACACTCTCTTCTAATGAAAGTGGATTAGAGACGATGATGGAACGATTGAAGGAAATTTCGTGGGTGAGTGATCTTTTGAAA
>NW_017010777.1:0-204 GCF_001483705.2 Eufriesea mexicana | reverse complement strand
TACCCAAACATGACATACCCAACCGAAGCACAGCTCAGACTATGATGACGAGACCACCATTGCAGGCCTCAACAAGGAAAAGCAGAATGTACTGTAACACTGTAGTGCGCTGAAACCCAAGGCATTACGGTGAATAGCTCGAGAGTCGAAGGTATCCTAACATAACATTACCTAACCTATCCTAACCAAACGAAGCGTATCTAT
>NW_017010776.1:0-204 GCF_001483705.2 Eufriesea mexicana | reverse complement strand
CCCTGTATGTCTAACCTCATACATGTTTCGTAAAAGGAGAACTATATTTCAAGTGAATTTATTTGAAACTTAATATACACACTTTAAATGTATCAGACTTATATAAAAGTGAATATTAAGTTATTTATTGTATATATTTCCAAGCAATTTGTATTCAATTATAATGCAATTTTTATGCAATACATGTATAATTGACATTGAATT
>NW_017010775.1:0-204 GCF_001483705.2 Eufriesea mexicana | reverse complement strand
GGCTGGAAAGTTCAAAGCTATTCACAGTTTCGACTATTATCGTGGAGAGCTATCCTTGTTGCCCAAATAAGCAGTGTAGATTCTATTGGCGTGCTATAGACACAGCAATGATACAGAATGTGGTGGAAAATTCAATTTTACTAACATTTTCGAATAATATTGTGGCGCGCTACTTTTCTTGCATAAATGAGGAGGGAAGATACT
>NW_017010774.1:0-204 GCF_001483705.2 Eufriesea mexicana | reverse complement strand
GCCATTCGTTGATTTTCCGGGCCCGACTGTGCTCTTGTATGTCCTGCTTGGATCTGGGATGGGAAGCGATAGCGGTCTCGACACGTTTGGCTATGTTATGCTATGTTTGGCTATATTCTGTTGATTTGGGTAGCCTTGATTTTTTCGATATACACAGCATTTCTATGGATTTCTGTGTTCTCGTCACCGCTAATGTGTTCTGCT
>NW_017010773.1:0-204 GCF_001483705.2 Eufriesea mexicana | reverse complement strand
TATAACCTACCATAGTTGCACTTCTCGCCACAAAAGGAGAAAATTAGAATAGTGATTCCATATCTTATTTATCTCAAATATCAGTAATACCAAGATGGCGCTGTAGTGTAATCTGAACACGTCTTAATACAGTGAATTTTCCTGATTAAAAATTTCAGGAATGAAATCGTGTTCTTATTATCGCGAATATTAGTAGTACCTAGA
>NW_017010772.1:0-204 GCF_001483705.2 Eufriesea mexicana | reverse complement strand
CGTCAGTTTGAATAGGTTACGTTTGCTTAAGTTATGTGTGCTTGGGTTTGTTTCGGATAGCTTCGACTTTCTTGCATAGACTGTTATTCGTTGGACTTCTGCGATCTGTTCTGCTCCCTTATACTCTGCTAGACTCTGGGAAGTACAGCAATAGTAGCCGCTGCACGTTAGATTGTGTTAGGTTACGTTTGGGTACGTCACGAT
>NW_017010771.1:0-204 GCF_001483705.2 Eufriesea mexicana | reverse complement strand
TACATATTTAACTTCATCCTTACATACATTAATACATACATTCATACATTCATCAATACATCCACCCATCCATCAATCCACACTGCCTTCCATCCAACCATTCATTCATCCACCCACACATCCATTCGTCCATACATCCGAACATCCATTCATTCGTACATCCACACATTCATACATACATACATCCATAAATATTACCATCCG
>NW_017010770.1:0-204 GCF_001483705.2 Eufriesea mexicana | reverse complement strand
TGGTGAGCTAACTTTATTGCGTAAATAAGGAGGGTAGATGCTACTGGCGTGTTATTGCCATTCACTGCTATAGCATCCAGCTGGAAAATTCAATTTTATTCACATTTCCGACTAATATTGTGATGAGGTAGCTTTCTTTCGTAAATAAGGGTGAAGGATTCAATTGGCGTGCTATAGCCATCGCAATGCTATAGAATATGCCTG
>NW_017010769.1:0-204 GCF_001483705.2 Eufriesea mexicana | reverse complement strand
AAATTCAATTTCATAGACATTTTCGACTAATATCGTGGAGAGACTAATACATAAGGAGGAAATTTTCTATTGGCTTGCTGTAGTCGTTGCAATGCTATAGAATCTGGCCGGACAGTTCAATTTCATAGACATTTTCGACTGATGTCGCGGTGAGCTAACTTTATTGCATAAATATGGAGGAAAGATTCTATTGGCGAGCTATAG
>NW_017010768.1:0-204 GCF_001483705.2 Eufriesea mexicana | reverse complement strand
GCGGTCTACTGTGCACTACTATATTCTGCTTGGCACATGATACGAAAAGAATGGTGTTCGCGGAACGTTGGGTTGTATTATGCTATGTTCGGCTAAGTTTGCTTTGGCTAGGCGTTGTTATGGTAGCTTTGTCATTCGTGTTGTCCACTGCCTTTCGGTGGGACTCTGCGCTCTACTGTGATCTACTATATTCTGCTTGGCAGT
>NW_017010767.1:0-204 GCF_001483705.2 Eufriesea mexicana | reverse complement strand
ATGGCTATATCACGGCAATGGCATCTTTCCTCCTTATTTATACAAGAAAGTTACCTCACCACGTTATTAGTCGAAAATGTCGATCAAATTGTATTTTTGAGGCAGTTTCTATAGCATTGCAATGGCTATAGCACGCCAATGGTATCTTTCCTCCTTATTCATACAAGAAAGTTAGCTCACCGCGATATTAGCCGAAAATGTCAA
>NW_017010766.1:0-204 GCF_001483705.2 Eufriesea mexicana | reverse complement strand
TGGATGTATGTATGGATGTACGTATGGATGAATGATTGTATCGATGGATGGATTTATGGATGGATTGAGTTATGGATGGACGGAAGTACGGATGTTTGGTTGTATGGATGTATGGATGTATGGATGTATGTGTGTATGGATGAACGTATGTATGGGTGGATGCATTTATGGATGGATGGATGAATGGATGGATGTATGGATGGA
>NW_017010765.1:0-204 GCF_001483705.2 Eufriesea mexicana | reverse complement strand
GCCTAACACAACCAATCGTTCCGAGGCCGCTATTGCAGCCCTCCCCAGTGCCAAACTGGACATTCTAGAACTCATTAGAGCGCAGAAATCCACCGAATTGCAGTGTACAGCATAAAAGTTGAGGCTGTCCTATCCAAACTGAGCCTAACCCTACCTGACCGAACGTAACGTGATTCAACGTAACGTGCCGCGAGCACTATTGCT
>NW_017010764.1:0-204 GCF_001483705.2 Eufriesea mexicana | reverse complement strand
AATAATCTACGATTTTAATTTAATTATGTTATTTAAAAAATAATCTAAATTTTAAATTTGCTTAGAAATTTACTAGGTGTTAAATGGTATTAATTCTTCATGCTCTTCAATTATAAAATCATTAATAATATGCAATTTATTATCTGCTTTTATTTTCATCATTAAAGACAACGAAAGGGAAAAGGACTATTACATAAATAAATT
>NW_017010763.1:0-204 GCF_001483705.2 Eufriesea mexicana | reverse complement strand
GAAGCAATACAATGGCTATAGCACGCCAGTAGGATCTACCCTCCTTATTTATGCAATAAATTATGCTCACCACGATATTAGACGAAAATGTCAATAAAATTGAGTTTTCCTTCCAGATTCTAGTGCATTGCAATGCCTATGGCACGCCAACAGAATCTTTCCTCCTTATTTATGCAAGCAAGCTAACTCACCACAATGTAAGTG
>NW_017010762.1:0-204 GCF_001483705.2 Eufriesea mexicana | reverse complement strand
TGTATGTATGGATAGATGTGTGGATCGATGGATGTATGGATGGGTGCTTGTATGGATGGATGTGTGTGTGGATGGCAGTATATATGGATGGATGGATGTATTGTTGTACAGATGTACGGATGCATGCATGTAAGGATGTATGGATGTATGTATGGATGTGTGGATGTATGGATGTACGAGTGTATGGATGTACGAATGTATGGA
>NW_017010761.1:0-204 GCF_001483705.2 Eufriesea mexicana | reverse complement strand
ATAAATGCTGTCCGCGACGGGTTATGTTTTGTTAGGTTACGTTTGGTTATGTTACGTTTGTCTACGGTAGTATAGCATATCTTTGACGTTTGCGCAATACACTTCTATCCGTAGGATTCCACTGCTGTTCGTTGCT
Organism: Eufriesea mexicana; assembly: GCF_001483705.2. NCBI lineage: Eukaryota > Metazoa > Arthropoda > Insecta > Hymenoptera > Apidae > Eufriesea > Eufriesea mexicana. The sequence goes on along the minus strand of NW_017010761.1, from coordinate 68 downwards.
CTCCGATACCATACTCGACTCTGGGGAGGCCTGCAACGGAGGGCGCGGCAGGATAGGTTTAGTCTTGT
>NW_017010760.1:0-204 GCF_001483705.2 Eufriesea mexicana | reverse complement strand
AGTTCGACTTGGATATCTTTGACCTTCCTGCTGTACACTACGATCCTATGTATTTCTGCGCCCCACGCTCCTCTAATATTGTCTCCTTGGCTCTGGTGAGGCCAGCAGTACAGTTGAAGGCACGTTAGGTTGAGCTTGGTGACGTTCGGTTGTGTTACGATGGGTTAGGTTCGGTGAGGGTACCTTCGGCTTTTGTGCTACATA
>NW_017010759.1:0-204 GCF_001483705.2 Eufriesea mexicana | reverse complement strand
ACAGTGTATATAATGTTACAAGCCCTAAGGTCGCGTAACCAATATATGTGAGAATATTGGTAATGGCTTCTTTGGCTGAAAATCTTCTTTTCTCACCTCGTAGGTTGTCTAATTGTACGTCCAGTTGATCTTATGTGTTTCCATAATTACTGAAACCTGGAGAAATTATGCAACTGATGGTACAATTTCTTTTAACATATCATC
>NW_017010758.1:0-204 GCF_001483705.2 Eufriesea mexicana | reverse complement strand
TATTTCCAGGCAGATTCTAGACCATTTCTATGGCTATAGCGCGCCAATAGAGCCTTTCCTCCTCATTTATTCAAGAAAGTTAGTTCACCAATAAACTAGTCGAAAATGTCTATAAAATTGAATATTCCAACCAGATTCTAGAGCATTGCAATGGCTAATGCATGCCAATGGAATCTTTCCTCCTTACTTATGCAAGACAGATTG
>NW_017010757.1:0-204 GCF_001483705.2 Eufriesea mexicana | reverse complement strand
GCCATTGGATTGAAGGCGTTGGGCGATCGATTCACCAAGCTATAACAGATTATAGTTTTTGAAAAGACTTATTCCCTGGCAAGAAGAAGGCTTTTCTTGCCATTAGATTGAAGGCGTTAGGCGATCTATTCACCAAGCTACAGCAGGTTATAGATTTTGAACAGACCTATCCTCTGCCAAGTAGATGGCTGTACTAGCCATTTG
>NW_017010756.1:0-204 GCF_001483705.2 Eufriesea mexicana | reverse complement strand
ACCAAAAGAACCTTACCACGTTGTTTACGCAGAAAAGACTGCTCACCTCAATATTCGTCGACATTGCCAATAGTATTGAACTTTTCAGGCAGATTCTACATACAATGCAATGGCTATAGCAAACCGATGGAATCTTTCCAGCTTATTTACGCAGAAATGTTTGCTCACCGCAAAATTAGACGAGAATGTCAATAAGATTGAGTT
>NW_017010755.1:0-204 GCF_001483705.2 Eufriesea mexicana | reverse complement strand
TTGGCTTCTCAAATTTCATAGTGATATCATTCAAATTTTGTGTTATTTATTATATTTCATTATATCTCCGAGGAATTTTAAAAATTAATTATATGCGAACATAAATCTCCTTTGTGTTTAATTATTAAATAAATAACAACAGTAATTTTTCATGTTCCCGTATGATTTTCATTTTTCAAAATCTTTTGAACCTCAGTTTTTAAA
>NW_017010754.1:0-204 GCF_001483705.2 Eufriesea mexicana | reverse complement strand
CATACATACACCCATCCATCCATCCATACATCCATCCGTACATAAATCCACCGATACATGCATTCATCCATACATGCATCCATCCACACATACATACATACATCTATACAGACATCCATACGTTCATCCATCGATCCATAAAACCATCCATACATTCATCCATCCACCAATCCATCCATCCATCCATACATCCATACATACGTC
>NW_017010753.1:0-204 GCF_001483705.2 Eufriesea mexicana | reverse complement strand
AATATCCTGGTGAGCCAGCTTCCTTGCATAAATAAGTAGGAAAGATTCTATTGGCGTGCTGTATGCACTGCATTGCTATAGAATCGTCCTGGAAAATTCTATTTTACCGCTTTTTCTACTAATACCGGGGTGAGCTAACTTCCATGAATACGTAAGGAGGAAAAATCCTTTTGGAGTGCTATAGCTACCGCAATGCAGAAGAAT
>NW_017010752.1:0-204 GCF_001483705.2 Eufriesea mexicana | reverse complement strand
AATCTGACTGGAAAATACAATTTTATTGACATTTTCGACTAATATCGTGGAGAGCAAATTTTGATGCATATATAAGGAGGAAAGATTCTATTGGCATGTTATAGCCACTGTAATGCTATAGAATCCGAATGGAAAATACAATTTTATTGACATTTTCGACTAATATCGTGCTGAGCTAAGTTTCTTGCATAAATACGGAGGAAA
>NW_017010751.1:0-204 GCF_001483705.2 Eufriesea mexicana | reverse complement strand
TAACTCTGACATTTCCGATATGCACTGCGATTCTATGCATTTCTGCGTCCTACTATCCACTATAGTGTTCTACTTGGCTCTGGTGTAGCCGGCAAAGTGGTCGAGGGTCAATAAGTTGGATTTAGTTTTGTTTGGTTATTCTACGATTGGTTATGTTAGGAGAGGGTAGCTTTGTCTTTAGTGCTATGGTATGCTATTATGTGA
>NW_017010750.1:0-204 GCF_001483705.2 Eufriesea mexicana | reverse complement strand
TTGAATGTTCCAACCACATTCAATATCATTGCAATGGCTACAGCAAGCCAAAAGGATCATTCCCCATTACTTATGCAAGAAAGTAAGCTCACCACGATATTAGTTGAAAATATCAATAAAATTGAATTTTAAATCCGGATACTATACAAATGCAATGGCTGTAGCACGCCAATAACAGCTACGCTCCTTGTTTATGCAAAAAAG
>NW_017010749.1:0-204 GCF_001483705.2 Eufriesea mexicana | reverse complement strand
CCATACATACATACATACATACATCAATACATCCATACCTCCATCCATACATCCATACACCCGAACATCCATAAATTCGTACATCCATCCATCCATATGTCCATACATCCGCACATCCATACATGCACAAATCAATCCATTTATGCACTCATCCATCCATACGTACATCCGTACATACGTCCCTACATACATCCATACATCCAC
>NW_017010748.1:0-204 GCF_001483705.2 Eufriesea mexicana | reverse complement strand
AGTACAGCCATCTACTTTCCAGAGAATAAGTCCACTCAATGTCTATGAGCTGTCACAGCTTGGGGAATAGATCGCCGAACGTCTTCAATCCAATGGCAAGTGCAGCCATCTACTTGCCAGAGGATAGGTCTTTTCGAAATGTATAACCTGTTATAGCATGGTGAGTAGATCGCATAACGCCTTCAATCCAATGGCAAGTACAGC
>NW_017010747.1:0-204 GCF_001483705.2 Eufriesea mexicana | reverse complement strand
TGTATGGACGAATGTATCTGTGTATATATGGATATATTTATTGATGTGTGTGTGGATGTATGGATGGGTGGATGGATGTATTGCTGTATGGATATATGGATCGCTGGATGTATGGATGTTTGGATGTATGGATTGATGGAAGTATGGAAAGATGTATGTACGGTTGGGTGGATGTATAGATGGATGTATTTTTGGATGTATGGA
>NW_017010746.1:0-204 GCF_001483705.2 Eufriesea mexicana | reverse complement strand
AAAATTGAATTTTATTGACATTTTCGGCTAATTTTGTGGTGACCTAACTTTCTTGGATATATAGGCAGGAAAGATTCTATTGTCGCGCTATAGTCATTGCGATGCTATATAATCTGGCTGGAAAATTTAATTTTATTGACGTTTTCGAATAATATCGTGGTGAGCTAACTTTCCTGCATAAATAAGGAAGAAATATACTATTGG
>NW_017010745.1:0-204 GCF_001483705.2 Eufriesea mexicana | reverse complement strand
TTCTCTGATTTTTGCGGTATAAACTGCTGCTCGGTGGATTCCTGCGCTCTACAATGCTCTACAATACTCTGCTCATCCCTGGGGGGGAGGGGGCAACAGTGTACACGGCTCGTCATGTTGGGTTATGCTGCGTTTGGTTAAGTTAGGTTTGGTCAGGTTAGGTTGGGATATCTACATCTTTTGTACTACTCACTTCAGTGCAAT
>NW_017010744.1:0-204 GCF_001483705.2 Eufriesea mexicana | reverse complement strand
GGAAAATTCAATTTCATTGACATTTTCGAGTAATATCGTGGTGAGCCATCTTCCTTGTATAAGTAAGGAGGGAAGAATCTATTGGCGTGCTACTGCCATTGCAATGCTGCAGAATCTGAATGGAAAGTTCAATTTTATTGACATTTTCGACTAACATCGTGGTGAGCTAGGTTACTGGCATAAGTATGGTAGAAAGATGCTTTT
>NW_017010743.1:0-204 GCF_001483705.2 Eufriesea mexicana | reverse complement strand
ACCTGACCTGACCAGACATGATATGGCCTGGCCTGACCTTACCAGACTTGACCTGACCTGACAAGACATTACCTGACCTGACCTGATCTGACCTGACATGGCCTGACCTGGCGTGACCTGACCTGACTGATGTGACCTGATCTGACCTGACTTGTCCTGACTTTAACCGGCCTTTCCTGACCTGACCTGACCTGTCATCTCCTG
>NW_017010742.1:0-204 GCF_001483705.2 Eufriesea mexicana | reverse complement strand
CACGATACTAGTAGAAAAGGACAATGAAATTGAATTTTCGAGGAAGATTCTATAGTATTGCAAAGGTTACAGCTTGCCAATATTATGTTTCCTCCATACTTATGCCAGGAAGCCAGCTCACCACGATATTAATCGAAAATTTCAGTAAAATTGAATTTTCCAGCAAGATTCTATAGCATTGCAATGCCTATAGTATGGCAACAG
>NW_017010741.1:0-204 GCF_001483705.2 Eufriesea mexicana | reverse complement strand
GAATAGACCTATTCTCTGGCAAGTAGATGGCAGTACTTGCCATTGAATTGAAGGCGTTATGCGATCTATTCACCAAGTTATAACGGATTATAGATATTGAATAGACCTATTCTCTGGCAAGTAGGTGACTGTACTTGCCAATGGATTGAAGGCGTAAGGCGCTCTATTCACCAAGCCATAACATGTTACACATTTTGAATAGAC
>NW_017010740.1:0-204 GCF_001483705.2 Eufriesea mexicana | reverse complement strand
GTAGCCTAACTCAACGTAACTTGCAGCGAAAAATATTGCTGGACTCCCCACGGGCAAGCAGAACATACTAGAGCATAGGAGAGCGCCGATATCCACCGTATAGCAGCGTTCAGCACAAAAGTCAAAGTTACCCTATCCAAACATATGCGAACAGAGCCAAGCAAGCCGTAACCTAACTCAACCTAGCCTGCCGAGATCATAATT
>NW_017010739.1:0-204 GCF_001483705.2 Eufriesea mexicana | reverse complement strand
CTGACCCGACCTAACCCAACCAAACCGAGCGTACTGTAGCCAAACGGAACGTGTCGCGAAAAACGCTGCTGACATCCCCAGAGCGAAACGGAATGTAGTAGAGCAGAGTTGAACACAGAAATACACCGAATAACTGTGTAAAGTACGAAAGTGTGAGCTACACTGACCAAATGTAGCCTAACCTTTCCTAACCAATCGCAACAT
>NW_017010738.1:0-204 GCF_001483705.2 Eufriesea mexicana | reverse complement strand
ACTGGCATTCACAGAGACAAGCAGAGCATATTAGCGTACCGTCGAAAGCAGGAATCCAACGAATAGCAGTGTAAACCACGCAAGTCGGAGCTACGGAAACCTAACACAAACAAACATAACGTTGGCAAACTTAACCAAACTCAACCTAACGTGCAGAGCCCACTGTTTGTGGCCACCGCGGAGACCAGCAGAATATATAAGAGA
>NW_017010737.1:0-204 GCF_001483705.2 Eufriesea mexicana | reverse complement strand
TACTAGGGTGTTGATTCGATATTGTCCGAAAACCTAATCCCAACTGACATATTTGAGTTGACTATGTTATTAAAAGAAATAGGTAAATTAACCCTCTATGGACCGAATATATATTTTTCTTGACTATAAGAATTGTATGTGACACAAAATCAACAAATATCAATCAATAAATTCAGCAGTTTTGACAATTTTATTATAACGAAT
>NW_017010736.1:0-204 GCF_001483705.2 Eufriesea mexicana | reverse complement strand
AGAGCAAAGGAGAATGTAGTGGCGCACAGTAGATCACAGGTATCTGACAAAAACCAGTGTAACTGGTACCAGTGTAAATGGCAATAGCCATTGTAGCCTCTCCTAATATTGCAAAACGTGACACATCCGAACGCAACCTAGCTCAACCTATCGTGCCAAGACCACTATTGCTGGCCCTCACACAGAAAAGCAGAATGTACTGGA
>NW_017010735.1:0-204 GCF_001483705.2 Eufriesea mexicana | reverse complement strand
GGACAGCAGTAGTGGCATCCGAACAATACGTTGAGTTAGGCTACGTTTGGTTATGCTAGGTTAGGACATGTTTGGTCATGAGAACTTTGACATTTGTGATACACACTGCTTTTCGGTGGATTTCTACTCTATACATTGCTCTGCTTTACTCTGCTCAGATCTGTGGAGGACTGTATTAGTGGTCCCTGCACGTCAGGTTAAGTT
>NW_017010734.1:0-204 GCF_001483705.2 Eufriesea mexicana | reverse complement strand
GGACAGCAGTAGTGGCATCCGAACAATACGTTGAGTTAGGCTACGTTTGGTTATGCTAGGTTATGACATGTTTGGTCATGAGAACTTTGACATTTGTGATACACACTGCTTTTCGGTGGATTCCTACTCTATACATTGCTTTGCTTTACTCTGCTCAGATCTGTGGAGGACTGTATTAGTGGTCCCTGCACGTCAGGTTAAGTT
>NW_017010733.1:0-204 GCF_001483705.2 Eufriesea mexicana | reverse complement strand
ATCCAATGGCAAGTACAGCCATCTACTTGCCAGAGAATAGGTCTTTTCAAAATCTGTTACATGGTATAGCTTGGCGAACACATCGCCTAACGCCTTCAATCCAACGGCAAGTACAGTGATCTACTTGCAAGAGTAATGGTCTATTCAAAATCTGTAACCTGTTATAGCATGGTGAATGGATGGCCTAACGCCTTCAATCCAATG
>NW_017010732.1:0-204 GCF_001483705.2 Eufriesea mexicana | reverse complement strand
CGATATTTTATGGAAATATAAAATTTTAGTACATTCTATTTTATTTAAAATTAGCAGAAGTGGCAACCGATTAGATAAGCCATAGAATTGTAATATAATATAGAATTGTGAAGAGGATGCAATGCTAGAAAAGAAACAAAGAATTTGAAAATAATTGTAAAGTTACTAAGAAAATTACAGAAGGTCAAAGGTACAAGTTCAAGT
>NW_017010731.1:0-204 GCF_001483705.2 Eufriesea mexicana | reverse complement strand
CACGCGCCGATTTTTCCTTCAATACAAATTTTTCCTTCGCGGACGGGATGGATTTGAGAGAACAGTACGGTGGGGCCGAGCCGCTGCCACGATGGTCATTCAAAACTACCGACGCTCATTTCTGTTTGAACGCGATTTTACTTCATAGCAACACTGACAATAAGGACATAAAACAGTCCACCACTTGACACGTTAAACACCATC
>NW_017010730.1:0-204 GCF_001483705.2 Eufriesea mexicana | reverse complement strand
GGCGGAAAGATCCTTTTGGCATGCTATAGGCATTGCAAAGCTATAGAATCTTACTGGAAAATTAAATTTTATTGTCATTTTCTGCTAATATCGTGGTGAGCTCTCTTCCTTCGATAAGTAAGGAAGAAAGATGCTTCTGGAATGCTATAGCCATTGCAATGCAGTAGAATCTGGTTGGAAAGATCAATTTTATTCACATTTTCG
>NW_017010729.1:0-204 GCF_001483705.2 Eufriesea mexicana | reverse complement strand
GCGCGAATGTCAAAGTTATCCTGCCCTAACCAGGCAAAATCTGACGAAACCAAACGTAACATACCTCAGCCTAACGTACCGAGACCTCTATTGCTGCCCTCGCCAGGGCCATGCGGAGCATATTGGAGGGGAGCAGAGCAGAGGGATCTGTAGAATCACAGTGCATATCACAATAGTCGGAGCTACCCTATACTAACATAGCCA
>NW_017010728.1:0-204 GCF_001483705.2 Eufriesea mexicana | reverse complement strand
CCATACATCTGTACATCAGTACATCCATCCATCCATATATCCTGCCGAATACACATACATCCAACCATACATTCATCCACCCATACACCCATACATCCATACATCCATACATACATGCGTATATACATCCGTTCATCCATTCATCCGTACATCCATACATTCGTAAATCCATACATACATACAACCATACATCCATACATCCAT
>NW_017010727.1:0-204 GCF_001483705.2 Eufriesea mexicana | reverse complement strand
CTGCGAAAGACGTGTTTCGGATTGCTCCCGAAGTAAACAATACAAGCGTCGGTATGTAGGGTTCCGTCGTGGCAGTTGGCATAGACGATCGTGTCCATGTCGCTCCGCGGTTAAATAGTGTCCTGAGTGCGAAGATTTCGATTTTCGGGCGCGAGTGGGTAACCAAAGTGAGGGTGTGGTGCTTGTGTGCCAGTGGCCGGGGAC
>NW_017010726.1:0-204 GCF_001483705.2 Eufriesea mexicana | reverse complement strand
CAGAGAACAGATCCATTCAGAATCTATTGCCTGTTATAGCTTGGTGAATAGATCATACATCGTGTACAGACCAGTGGTAAGTATAGCCATCTACTTGCCAGAGAACAGATCCGTTCAGAATCTATAGCCTGTTATAACTTTGTGAGCAGATCATCTAACGCCTACAGTCCAGTGGTAAGTATAGCCATCTACTTACCAGAGAAC
>NW_017010725.1:0-204 GCF_001483705.2 Eufriesea mexicana | reverse complement strand
GGGATAGCTTTGTGTTTTGTGTTCAACACAACTGTCATGTCGACACCTGGACTCTACTGTACTATGCCGCATTCTGCCAGTCTCTGGTTACGTCATCAATAGTGGTCGCGTCACGTTATGTTGTGTCAGGCTACGTTTGGATACGTTACGATTGGTTAGGTTAGGGGTACTAGCTTTGGCCTTTGTGCTGCACACTGCTGTTCG
>NW_017010724.1:0-204 GCF_001483705.2 Eufriesea mexicana | reverse complement strand
GTACTCTTCTATAGCCAGTGGAACAATCTATCCAATCATCAGCTGCATTATATAGCAATGCAAAAAACTTAAATAAATGGATTAATAGTGGCTAGGGATATTAATCGTTGACAACACAGTACAGAGTACAGCCATCAAGACAGTACTACAGGCTACTGGATTAACCTATCCACTGATGGCTTCAATTTTATAGCAATTCTAGTA
>NW_017010723.1:0-204 GCF_001483705.2 Eufriesea mexicana | reverse complement strand
TGGATGTATGGTTGGACGGAGGTATGGATTGATGGATGTATGGATGGACGGAGGTATGGACGGATGGGCTTATGGATGTACGGATGTATAAATGTATGGATGCATGGATGGATTGATGTACGGATGGATGGATGGATGGAAGTATGAATGTATGGATGTATGCATGTATGGATGTATGTATGTATGAATGTATGGATGTAAGAA
>NW_017010722.1:0-204 GCF_001483705.2 Eufriesea mexicana | reverse complement strand
GGCCCCAGGTTGGCTTGTTACAGAGGACTCGGCACGATAGGCTGAGAAATGCTACGCTTCGTTCGGTTAGGTTAGGAAAGCTCGGTTAGGGTATCTTCGACTTTTGTGCTATACACTGCTATACGGAAGATTTCTGCTCTTTACATTGCTCTACTGTAGTCTGCTCGACTTTGCGGTTGCGAACAATAGTGGCCGCGGCTCGTC
>NW_017010721.1:0-204 GCF_001483705.2 Eufriesea mexicana | reverse complement strand
CATTCTTGTATATATGAGAAGGAAAGATTCTTCTGGCGTGTTATAGACATTGCAATGCTATAGAATCTGTCAGGAAATCTCAATTTTAATGAGATTTTCGACTAATATCGTGTGGTGCTAACTTTCTTGCATAAATAAGGTGGAAGGATTTTATTGGCGCGCCATAGCAATTGCAATGCTATACAGTCTGGAGTGAAAATTAAA
>NW_017010720.1:0-204 GCF_001483705.2 Eufriesea mexicana | reverse complement strand
AAAATAACCGATCGTAACAAAACTCAACCTAACGCGCCGCGAACACTATTGCTGCCCCCCCCCCAAGGCCATGCAGAATATAGTAGAGCACGCTAGGGCACTTAAATCCAACGAATGGTAGTGTATACTGCGAAAGGCAATGCTATCCTGGCAGAAACTAACATAACCTAACATAACGGAACGTAATATGACACAGCCTAACTT
>NW_017010719.1:0-204 GCF_001483705.2 Eufriesea mexicana | reverse complement strand
CTGAGCAAAACATGTGATTACAGCGTTGCAGTTAAAGAGTTAACGAATAATTCTCTATTTTTCCCGATAAAGTCCCAAGTACTCAAAGGAATACTCCTACAATCGACTTCGCATGAAGAGTAGGCTACAAAAATGATTTTCCAAAGAATTCGTCTATCCGTGTACTATTCTATTTCTCCGATGAATACCTGCTAAAGGGTTTGC
>NW_017010718.1:0-204 GCF_001483705.2 Eufriesea mexicana | reverse complement strand
CAGTGGTCGATGCACGTCTAGTTCAGTTATTCCTAGTTTGGATAAGCTATGTGAGGCCAGGTTTGGTTAGGGTATCCTCGACTTTTATAACATACACCGCTCTTTGGTAGATTTCTACTCTCTACGTAGCTCTACTATACTCTGCTCGACTCTAGGGAGGCGAGCAATAGCGGTAGTATCACGTTAGTTTGAGTATGGTTAGGT
>NW_017010717.1:0-204 GCF_001483705.2 Eufriesea mexicana | reverse complement strand
CTATTCCACCGAATTGCAGTGCATACCTCAAAAGTAAAAGCTACACTGACCAAACGTAGCCTAGCCTCGCCTAACCGAAAGTAACATAAGACAATCTAACATGCCGCGACAAAGGTTGCTGGCATTCCCAGGGCTACGCATAATATATTAGAGCCCAGTAGAGAGCACAAACCAGCGGTATGCAGTGTATAGCGCGAAAGTCAA
>NW_017010716.1:0-204 GCF_001483705.2 Eufriesea mexicana | reverse complement strand
TTATTTTCTAATTTTCTCGATATAATCTTGGATTTTTCTTCTCATTGCGTGTCTTATATTGCTATTGCAGTATCATTTTCACAAATTTTTTCGCAACACATGTAATTGTAATAATACAGTACTCGTGCAAACTTCTTTAGGTTAATTCTGGATCTTTTCAAGCCAGTTTTTAGTCGAAACGAAAATTCCATGGGACCATGTTCA
>NW_017010715.1:0-204 GCF_001483705.2 Eufriesea mexicana | reverse complement strand
GTTTGCTTTCTTGCATTAATCAGGAGGAAAGATTCTATTGGCGTGCTATAGGCAGTGCTATGCCATAGAATCTTCCTGCAAAATTCAATTTTATTGACGTTTTCGAATAATACCGTGCTGAGCTTACTTCCTTGCGTAAGCAAGGAGGAAAGATGCTTTTTGATTGCTATAGCCATTGCAATGGTATAGAATGTGGTTGGAAAA